>NC_077243.1:55255000-55437500 GCF_947179165.1 Solanum dulcamara
GATATATACTCAGTCTAATGAAACCCTTATCTACAAAATCCTTCAACTAATCCTTTAACTCTTTCAGTTATGTCAGACCCATTCCATAAGGAGGAATAGAGATAGGCTGAGTATTTGGTAAGAATTAATACGAAAGTCTATTCCCCTCTTAGGAGGAATACAGGAGATCTTCGGGGAAAACTTCCTAAAATCCATTTACAACTAAAACTGACTCAAGAGTAGGATTCTCTGAGTTAGTATCTCTAATCCAAACTAGATGGTAGATGCAACCTTTTGAAATCATTTTCTGAGCTTTAAGCATAAGATGAATTGACCCTTAAACACAATATTACTATCTTTCCATTCTAGGATTGACTCATTTAGAAATTGAAACTTAACCAATCGGGTTCTACAACATATAGAGGCATAACATGCATGGAGCCAATCCATACTGAGAATAATATCAAAATCGGTCATATCAAGCTCTACTAGATCCACAGAGGTGACTTTATGGAAAACTAAAACTGGAAAATTTTTGTACTCTTTTAGCCATACCGACTCACTTATGGGAGTATAAATGAAAAAGGATTCTAGCAACACTTCAGGGCACACATCAAACCTCATAGACACATAAAGAGTAACAGAAGATAAATTTGGACCCAGGTGAAGAAATGCATAAGCATAATAGTGAAACACTCGTAACATACCGGTAACAACATCGAAAGTCTTCTCCACCTCTTGCCTACCATAAGGATCATAGAACCGGTTGTTGCGTTGACCACCCTTTGGTTGAGCTTGGGCACCTTATGGAACTTAACCTCCTTGATCAGCTTGGCCTTAAGGACGACCTTCTCTACCTTTGTTGGCAACATGAGGGCATTCAGATTGCCTATGACCTATTTTACCATATCCATAGCAAGCACCCATTCCCATCAAACATCTTCCTCCATGATTCTTCCAATAGTTAGCACACTTTGAAAATGAAGGGTTACTAACATTCACACCTCCTCCTTGAACTTTAGGGTATAGAACCCTATCCTTATCAAACTTTTTTTTGGAACCTTAGCCTTGTTGAGAATGACTACTTCCACCACCGGACCTAGCATTTGAGAACCCACCTTCATACTGGGTTCTCTTAGAATTTCATTCTTATCTCTTTGAGTTTCTCTCCCTTAATTTGTTTGGTACAAGTCATAAGCTGAGATATGTATACTTTTTCAATAAGCATAGCGGTACGTCATTCCTTAGCAACCAAGTCGGATACTCTTGATATGAATTGACTCATTCAGGCACGTGGATCAGCAATAAATGAATGTGCATACTTGGATATCTTGGTGAACTTGAGGTCATAGTCCCTCATACCTATGTTGCCTTGTTGAATATTGATAAAGTCCAATACCTTAGTTTTCCTTAGCTCAAGAGGGAAAAAGCGATCAAAAATAGAAAGATTGAAGGTTTCCAGTCAATAGTTCCTTCATCCACCCTTTCCAACTTCCATTGAGTGTACCAAACTTGAGCAACACTCTTGAGTTGGTATACCGCCAACTCCTCTTTCTCTTCCAAAGTCACCCCATAATACTCATTATCTTATAAACCTCATCGATGAACTCTTTAGCATCCTCATCAACTTTTGAACCATAGAATTTGGAAGGGTTCATCTTTGCAAAGTCCCTCACTCTAGAAGCCAGAGTGGGAACAATAGAAGGAGAAACAACTTCTTAGTTGGCCACAACTTGGGATAACATAGTGATAGCGGTACAAAACTCTGCATTAGTCACTAGGTCGGGTAGAGGACCATTATTTTAAGGGATTAGAGAAAATTGGTCCTTATTAGCATTGAATCCTCTTTGCATAGGTGCACTTCTTGGAGGTATTTCTAAAAATCGCAAATGACAATCGTTAGGAAAAGAAAGTCTTAGAGCATACTCTATCATACGACATAGATCATGAAAGAAGTGAGAATTTTCTTAAAGGTCTTATATTCTCATATTCATAGTTGTGGTGCACTTCACAACCATGAATAAGACTCTACTTGATGCAGCATGTTAGACTCTTTAGGACATGTTAAACCTTGTGCTCTAATACCAAGTTTGTCACGACTTGACCTAGGGCCAAGCCATAACATGATGATTGAAAACCCAAAAGGAAGCAACCAAGCCTCTTTACATATCATAAGCATACATAAGGTAAGAAAATGCGGAAATAACATATGAAAAATCTAAAACATGATCATAAAAAAATGTGAACTTGACTACATAGACTCCATAACATAGGTTCGACAATGCCTCTATTACATAAGATGGGTGGGGCTAAGACATGTCTCTAAATCACCCTCAACATAAAAGAAATAGATGTCTTTAAATGAAGAAAAAACTCATAACTAGTCTTCGATAGATGAGAACTCAACAAAAATCCATCGATAAGGAAGCTCAACTAGCCATATGTGGGAATATGATCCTCAAACCCTGCATTATGAGATACGTTAGGCAACAATATACGTTAGTACATTTGAATGTACTAAGTATGTGGGCATGAAATGTAATTTAAATCATAGAAGCAATGACTAATTAACGTAAGTGATAAAAGAGGATGATAAAAGTCATGAGAAAGCCATAATGATCAAAGCATTTAAAAGACATATTGAGATCATAAGAGAACATTAGGAAAGTATACATATATGTGGGATATAACCATAACCAACAATAAGACCGTGCGAGCTATAATATGGAAACTCGATGTCTGCCCATATTATGGAAGAAAAAGGAATCTACTTGCCAAGGTAGACACTACTCCGCTAGGCGGGTCATGTATATAAGCTATATATGGATCCACTAGCTAGGCCATCAAGGAAATCCTACTATTTCATGTAGTTATAAGACAAGAGACTTTATATAAATACCCTATAGATCGAGCCCCCACCTCAATTCATCATTCAGTACTAATTCAAATTCCACGGAATACATAACATAGTAATCATACTTAGCATATATCATAAAGTTGTTCATAAACATCATAATTCATAGAGTAGCTAATTTTCATATCATACTTGTAATATAAGTATAAGCCTTTTAACATTACAATATCACACTTGCATAATTTATGTCATTAGGTTCCTAGGTCACCAACACAGGGCCCTAAGCCACCTTTCTTCATAACTTGCATGAAATTCATAACTTGAACAAAATTGTAATTCATTTTCATAATTCTTAATTGAATTTATAGTAACACACATATACATAGTCAATTTGAGTAAAAACCATGAGAATACTTTAAAATAATTGAACCTCATAATCATACTTCATGTAAATCATTAGTGAATTAGTTTCATGCATGGGCATTCATAATTCAATTTGAAATCATGTATTTAATGTAAAATCATACTTATAATGATCATTAATGATAATTAAAAACATAATTGAAATAGTCAAACCCAATTCATCAAAACTAGGGGTACAAACCCAATTGAAATTCATGAGATTTTGAGTAGAAACCTTGGGACTCCATGGGTGAAAGGGACTCATGGATCAATCCTTACATACATTGAATGAATTTGAACTTGAAATTGAAAAAAGGAGACTTGTTCTTGTAGAAAACCTAGCCAAACATGATGAAGAAGATAAACTTTTGGAGAGAGAAGTCTTAAAGTTGTTTGGGAATTAATGAAGAAAAAGAATAGACTTAGTAGTATTTAGGACAATTATGTAAGAATCTAGTCCCAAAAACGTCCACATACATTGATGAGAGAATAGGGAAATGACCGAATTACCCTTCATTTAACTGGAGCTGGGATTGATCATGGTTGGCCTATCACGGTCCGTGATGCTCATTTTGGCCCGTGATGGTTTTTGTGATGCTAGAATTAGACTTGAAATCTGGGAATGTAGGGGAAGAGTTTAAGGATATCCTTCATGGAGATCTTCACGGTTCGTGAAGTATTGGCGTGGTGCAAGACCTGTAGGAGTCACCACCATGGAACCCACCATGGTCCGTGAAAGGCTACACAACCCGTGGTGGTGATTCGTAGTCCTTGCCTTGAGATCATTTTCTGAGGTCTTAGGGGAGGGGAAACCATGGAGGGCATCACGGTCTATCGTACTCACTCCAGTCTATGGTCCCTTGTTGTAGTCCCTAAGCTGCAGGTCTAAGTTTCATAACCACCACCACAGTGGCTCACCACAAGACTGGTGCAGACCACGGCCCATGATGGCCTTCGTGGTCATCACATGGTGCCAGTTTCTGCTTTTTTTTTAGAATTTCATCCTTTATTCCTCGTTTTAGGACTTTTAAACTTTCGAGGTCTTACAATATCTCCTCCTTCGAAACATTTATCCTTGAATGAGATTCGATCAGTATAGAAAGGACATGAAATGAGGACTAGCAACCCAATATGAATGCAATTATTATAGGCAAACTCAATAAGCGATAAATGCTCATCCCAACTCCTTTTGAACTCCAACACACAGTCCCTTACTATATCCTCTAGTGTTTAAATTGTTCATTTGGCTTATCCATCGGTTTGAGGATGGATTACGGTATTTAGATTCACCTTGGTGCCAAGAACCCTTTGAAACGATCTCTAAAAGTGAGAAGTAAATTGGGTACCACGATCCAAAATAATTTACAATGACATACCATGCAACCTTACCAATTCTCGTATATAACTTAGCATAATCTTTGGTACTATAAGATGTCTTGATCGATAGGAAGTGAGCCTACTTAGTCATTCTATCAATAATCACCCAAATCGAATCATGAAGTTTCCGAGTATGAGGCAAACCCAATACAAAGTCCATGTTCACATCTTCCCATTTCCAAGTAGGGATTTCGATATCTTGTGCTAGGCTACCCGAACTTTGATGTTCGACCTTAACTTTTTGGTAATTTGGGCATTCGTCCATGAACCTTGCTATGTAATTTTTGATGACACCCCACCAATAAAGCTTCTTTAAGTCTCGGTACATTTTAGTCGTACTGGGTGAATAGAATATGAAGAATTATGAGCCTTTTTCAAGATCAAACTCCTTAAGCCATCAAAATACGGAACACATAACCGACCTTAGTAGTGGAGTAACCTATGTCCCACTTGTTAAAATACTTCTACTTTCTTTTATTTTACCAACTTTTTTAACTCCACTAGCGTCGGGTCAAGGTTTTGTTTTGACTTAACATCCATTATCAAAGATGATTTGGAACCGTTGTGAACAAACATAACACCATCATTGGAACCACTCAACTTCACCCCTAACTTAGCCAATCGATGAACCTCCTTCACCAACTCCCTCTTCCCCTCATCAACATGAGCCATACTCCCCATAGACATCCTACTAAGTGCATCAATGATAACATTGGCTTTACCAGGATGATAATGCACAATCATGTAGTAGTATTTTAGGAGTTCTAGCCACCTTCTTTGCCTTATATTGAGGTCCTTTTGAGTGAACACATATTGGAGATATTTGTGATCAGTGAACACATCGACATGTGCCCCATAGAGGTAATGCTGCCAAATCTTTAGGACAAATACAATGGCTGCTAGCTCAAGATCATGGGTAGGGTAGTTACGCTTGTGCACCTTCAATTGAAGAGAATCATAGGCTATAACCTTGTGTTTTGCATCAAGACACAACTCAAACCAATATTTGATGCATCAAAATAAACCACAAACCCTTCTAATCCTTCTAGTAGAGTCAAGATAAGAGCGGAGGTAAGTCGATCCTTCAAAGTTTGGAAACTTTTCTCACACTCATCCTTCCATAGAAACTTTGCCTTATTTTTAGTCAATTTCATCATAGGAGATGAGATAGAAGAGAAACCTTCAATGAATCATCTATATTACCCGGTTAGACCCAAAAAGCTCCTAATGTCTGAAGGAGATAATGGTCTAGGCCCATTCCTCTCTGCCTTCTTTTTCTTTGGATCAACCTTGATCCCATCATTGGATATTATATGACCAAGAAATACCAACTTCTTAAACCAAAATTCACACTTACTAAATTTGGCAAACAATTGCCTCTCTCTCAAGGTTTGAAGAACAACTCTTAAGTGGTCCTTATTCTCTTTCTCACCCCGAGAGTAAATCAAGATATCATCAATGAAGACCACTACTACCTCCATAATCTATAGTATGGTGACCCATCTTACCACACTTGAAGCATGGATTAGATCCAGCTAAGCATTCACCTTTGTAAGTCCTTCCACACCTCTTGCAAGCAGGGAAAGCTTGCGTACCAACATGATCTCTTAGAACCATCAGATTAGTACCCTTGTCTTTTAAACTTAGAAAAAGAGTATTGGTGGAACCTTGCCCCATAAATTGTTGTCCACTATAGCCCTTTGCACTACCATCATAATCGAACCTTTGGGGATTGAACCTTCCACCATCAAATCTAGCCTTATTCAACCCTCTTGACCTCTTATTCAACTTCTCATCCACAATTTGTTACGCATATATCATGAGTAGGGAGATGTCCATCTCTCTGACCAACATGGCTGTCTTGCATTCCTTGGATACCAAACTAGACACATCGAAAATAAACTTACTCATCCTTGCCCTTGGATCAAACACCATAAAAGGAGCATACTTAGACAATTTGGTGAATTTGAGGGTATATTCCCTAACACTCATGCTAAGCTTGCGTACCAACATAATCTCTTAGAACCATCAGATTAGCACCCTTTTCTTTGTTTAACCTTGGAGGAAGAGTATTTGTGGAACCTTGCCCCACAAATCATTGTCCACTATAGCCCTTTCCACTACCACCATAATCGAACCTTTGGGGATTGAACCTTCCACCATCAAATCTAGCCTTATTGAACCCTTTTGACCTCTTATTCAACTTCTCATCCTCAATTTATTTCGCATATAACATGAGTAGGGAGATATCCATCTCTCTGACCAATATGGCTGCCTTGTATTCCTTAGATACCAAACTAGACAAATCAAAAATAAACTTACTCATCCTTGCCTTGGATCAGAGACTGTAAAAGGAGCATACTTAGACAATTTGGTGAATTTGAGGGTATATTCCCTAACACTTATGCTAAGCTTGCATACCAACATGATCTCTTGGAACCATCAGATTAGCACCCTTGTCTTTGTTTAACTTTAGAGGAAGAGTATTGGTGGAACCTTGCCACACAAATCATTGTCCACTATAGCCCTTTCCACTACCACCATAATCAAACCTTTGGGGATTGAACCTTCCACCATCAAATCTAGCCTTATTGAACCCTCTTGACCTCTTATTCAACTTCTCATCCTCAATTTATTCTGCATATATCATGAGTAGGGAGATATCCATCTTTCTGACCAATATGGCTGCCTTGCATTCCTTGGATACCAAACTAGACACATCAAAAATAAACTTACTCATCCTTGCCCTTGGATCAGAGACCATAAAAGGAGCATACTTAGACAATTTGGTGAATTTGAGGGTATATTCCCTAACACTCATGCTCCTTTGGCGAAGGTTAATGAAATCTTGGATCTTTGGCTCCCTTAGCTACAAAGGAAAGAAATGATCTAAGAAGGTACCGTTGAACTCATCCCATTCTATTGGCACCATATATTCACCCCTCTTAAAAACCTATTGCTCATACCATACCCTTGCTACACCTTTGAGTTGATAGGCCACTAGCTCAGCCTTCTCATTTGGAGGCACTCCCATGATAGCCACACTCCTATAGACCTCCTTAATAAACTTAATAGGGTCCTCATCTACCTTAGAACTATCAAATTCAAATGGATTCATTATCTTGAAGTCCCGAATCCTAGAAGCTGAAGTATGCACTTGAGGAAGAGGAGGAACAATGCCTTTGTTAGTTTGGTTGGCTACGACTTAGGCCAACAAAGTGATGATGTTGCAAAATTCTGCATGTGTCACTCCTTCCTTATGATGTGGAACTTCGAGAACCGAAGGAGCTTGGTCCTTTTCATCAACTCTTGATCAATGTGGATGTACTCTTCTTGGAGGCATGATCTAGAAGACATTAAAATGATTCGTTAGTTAGAGGAAGTCTTAGGACAACTCTAGGGCATGACATGAATTATAAAAGAAGGAAAAACTTTCCTAAATGTCTTATAGTCTCTATTCATAGTTGTGACATGTTTTACAACCATGAATAAGACCCTATTAGACACGGTATGTTGGACTCTAAGGACCATTTCAAACCTCAAGATCTGATACCAAGTTTCTCATGACCTAAGCCAAGGGCCTAAATGTGACACGATGAATGGAACACCTAAAGGTACCTCACCCAAACCTCTTAGCATTCATTTAACTTTTTATAGGTAATGCCATTAAATAACAAGCAGAAATAAAAAGGGTAGTGGGACTAAGGGAAACAACATAGAATAACAGTCAATATCAAACTTACAACCTCATACATTTGTGTCTAAGCATACCTTTATTAATACACTTGGCGGAGGCTAAGACATATCCCTAGCTCACCCTCATAATAGACGGAAACAAGTGCTATAAAAGGTAAGAAAAGTCTTTACATAATGTAAGCTAGAAAATAAAAGGATGTTGTTCTCAAAATATGGGTACTCACTAATAAATTAGCCTTGAATGAAATCAACTAGCCACGTGGAGGTGAATATAGAGCAAAGAAATTCCTACATGGTGATATCATATAGGAAAATGAGTGTGCGTTAGTACTTTGAATGTAATAAGTATGTAGGTATGCATTAACATTAAATTAACATTAGAATATTAACATATTATGGAATATAGTGTAATGCATGCATGATCACTCTAATCAATAACAATTGAAATGTACATTTGTGGGAAGATGGCCATAACCTACATTTAAGACCATGCAAGCTATTACATGAAAACCAACATAACCCCTACGTTGGCATGGGGAGACTGCTTTCTAGGTAGAGCTCTATTAACTTTATTCATTTTATTAAACATGTAGGGTTATTTATTGATCCACTAACCTAATCTTACAAGGGCTCCTATATTGATACATAGTTAATAAGACAAGGAGTTGCTACTAGGATTCCCTTACCGAATCCCATCTCAATGCCTCATTCGGTGCTAAGTCAATACCACAAAATAGTTCATATAACATAGAACATAATCATTTACATAGCTTTAGATCATCAAAACATCATTCCATAGAATAACTCATTAAAAATATTTCATTGATTCACACAAGTGGGAATTGGCCTTTCACAAGTAGAACACATCATTTCATCATTCTTTCATTTCATAAGACTCCCTTGGGATCATAAATTTTACTTTTATAAACATTCATTTAGGCGTCAAAGCTTTCAATTCAAACTTCATTAAAAGTATAGTAAATCTAGATAGGTTCTATTTATTCAATTTTCAAATTATTTAAATCAATGCTTGCATGTACGGGAGTAATGAGATGCATCAATTAAGACATCTTAAAACAACCCACTAATACACCTTAAAGCCCTTTCATGCCTCCATATATGGAAATTTCATAAATCCACCATTTTATGAAATTAAGAGCCAATATAAGCCAATATAGGTAAATAAACTTCAAATAAGCAACAATCTATATATTTGGAATTATGCTATAAAAACCCATAAAATTTCACCATTAGAAATTGAATTTCTATGTTTAGAAAACACTTGTCCACCTTAGGTAGAATATCCCATGAATGAGACCTGCATACCTTGGGGAATAAATCCCAATGCCAACTTAATAATGAATGCTTGAAGATATTGGGAAGAAACACTAGCTTTTCTTTATGATGAAAAGACCTTGAAAGGAGCTTTAGAGGTTAGGGTTTTAAGTCTTAGCATTTGAATGAGAATAATGAGTTGGGAAAGGCTTAGGGTCATTTAGATAGTTAGATTCCATTTGAAAAATGACCTCACTTTGATGATAAAACCAAAGAAAGGACAGGAATCCCCTTCTTAAAACTAGCCGAACTGAGGTTGGATGGAGGCCCCATCACGGTCTATGATCATCACCATTGCCTGTGGTAGTGTTCCATGATGATTGACTTAGAGAAAAAAACTTGGGGTTTTCCAAAAACATTTCAGTACTTCCTCTACGGAGACCTCCCAATCCGTTAACCTTGGACATGATGCAGGACCTACAGGATAGATTGCAAGAGTGTAAGAGCCCAAAAACTTGGAAAGCCCTAAACTAAGGATCAAAAGAGGAAATCTCAAAGAGTTGTAGAAACCGGCACCAGGGTTAACCAGGAAGCCATCACGGGCCATGGTGAGAATCATAGACCATGGTAAGCAACCGTGGTAGAGATTCAGAGGTTCTGATTTTTAGGGAAAAGACCACGACAAACGACCATGAACTATGGAGTTTATCAATGAGGTGTATCAGATTATGGCTATCATGGGTGTGCCACCAAATGAAAATATCAAACTAGTGACTTACCAATTAAAAAGCATGACTTGAGTGTGGTATGAGCAATGGATTTTTGATAGGAATAAAAAAAGAGGACCGATAGAATGGGAAGAGTTCAAAAGTGCCTTCATAGACCGTTTCTTCTCATTGGAGCTTAGGGAGGACAAAATCCAAGACTTCATCAACCTCTGTCAAGGGAGTATGTGTGAGGGAGTATGCCCTCAAGTTCACAAAACTGTCCAAGCATGCTTTCTTTATGGTCTCCGACCCCCGAGAAAGGATGAGTAAGTTTATTTCCAGTGTCTCAAGCTTAGTGTCCAAGGAATGCAAAATGGCCATGTTGGTCAAGAAGATGGACATCTCCCGATTAATGACTTATGCCGAACAAATCGAATATGAGAAGTTGAGGGAGAGGTCTAGAGGGTTCAAGAAAGCTAGAGTAGATGGTGGAGGGTCCAACCCTCAAAGGTCTGGCAATAATAGCATTGACAAGGGTCGAGATAGACAATGGTTTACGGGACATGGTTCTACAAAAGCTCCTCCTCCCAAGTTCAACAAGGATAAAGGTCCTAATCAAATGCTCCCAAGAGATAATGTTGGAGCCCAAGCTTTTCCCCCATTAACAAGTATGGGAGGAACCTCGAGGGGGAGTGCTTGGCTTGCTCAAATGAGTGTTTCAAATGCAGCAAACTGGGGCACCATTCTAAGGATTATAGAGGTGGTGGTGGTAATAGGACTCAAGGTCAAGGTTTTCATGGACAACAATCTGAAGGAGGTGGCCAACACACCAACCATTTCTATGCCTTGCACGAGAGGCAAGAGGTTGAGGAAGCACCAAACATTGTTACCGGTATGTTAAGGATCTTTACTTTTGATGTAAATGCATTGTTGGATCTGGGTGCAAACTTGTCATTTATTACTCCATTATTAGCTAATAGGTTTGATTTATTACCCAAAATGTTAGTAGAGCCTTATTTGGTGTCTACCCCCATGGGTGAGTCGGTTGTGGCTAGAAAAGTCTATAGGGATTGTCCCATGTCCATCTTGCATAAAGTTGCTCCTTGTGATCTTATAGAGCTTGACATGGTAGATTTTGATGTCATCCTTGGTATGGATTAGTTACATGCATCTTATGCTTTTATAGATTGTAGGACTCTTTGAGTCAAGTTTTTATTCAAAATAAGTCCGTTCTTGAATAGTAGGGTCGTGATTCAATGGTGAAGGGTAGATTCATTTCTTGTCCATCAAACTCTCAAGTTATTCCAATTATTTGGTGTTCTCACTTAAGGTATGTGGGTATTGATTCATGAATCCTTTCATCCATGAAGCCCAATCAATTTCTCAAGGTTTTCTATCAAATTAAAGTATGGTATTTTATGGGTTTTATGATCTCTATTCCTATTGCATGAATTATGATTTAAAGTATGATCATTAGACTATTTTAATATAAATTGATGGTTATTGCATTAAATTGAAGAGTGTTTCATGAATTCTCCTATTTTGATCTTTAGGGTTCATGATATAAATTATGAGTATTTTGAATTATACTTCCAAAGGATGTTATCTATATGAATTATGTATGGGCTAATATAAATGATCATGCATGTTTTCAAGTGAATTATATGGTTTTCAAAGTCAATTGATTATGCAATTGAGTTTTACTCTAAGTTCAAAGTATGAATTTCATGCAAGTTATGAAGTAAGGTGACTTAGGGCGCTATGTGGTGACCTAAGGCCTAAAAGGTGACTTAAAGCCCTATGTGTGACCTAAGGCCTAACCATATGAATTATGCAAATATGATTGTAATGATGAAAAAATAATTCTCACATTACAAGTATGTTATGAAAATGAGCTATTGTATGATTTCAAACCTATGATCATGACTATGATATATGTAATTATAATTTCTATGCTGTGCATGTATTTCGTGGGATTTGACTTAGCACCAAGTGGACATGAGGTGGGGGCCCTAACAAAAGCCTTAGTAGCAGCCTCATGTCTCATAAACTACGTGCCACCATAGGTTGCCTTTATGGCTTAGCTATTGAATCCATATATAGGGTATATATGACCCGCCTAGCGGGGTAGAGTCTACCTTGGCAAGTAGACTCCCCTTTTCTTCGTTATATTGGGAGACAATGAGATTCCATGTTATAGCTCACATGGTCTTATTATCAGTTATAGTTCCTATCTCACATATGTATGATCTCTTAAGTATGTTATGATTTTGAATTTATGCTTTTAAATGCTTTGGTCAATATGATTTTCTCATGACTTTACTTATTCTATCTTATCATGTGTTTTACTCGACCTTTCCATTCCATGATTTATGTTGCATGTCATGCCCTCATACTTAGTGTATTCCAACGTACTAATGCATACTTTTTGCCTATATTTTCTCATAATATAGCGGTTGAGGTTGAAGATCATACTCATTTACGTGGCTTGTAGGCTTTCTATCCGAAGGTGTTTATGGTGAGTCCTCATTTATTAGGGACTAGTCATCGAGTGGGTTATTGTTTCAAAGACTTTTGTTATGTTTCATTTTGAGGGTGAGCTAGGGACATATATTAGCCCCCACCCATATTCATGAGTAGAGGCATCTAGTTGGATAAATGTTTCGAGTCTATCTTGTCATATGACATTCCTCAATTTCTATTCATGGTTCAGACTCTCTTATGATATTTTCGCTTTTATTTTACCTTGTGTATGCTTATGATTTGTACAAGAGACTTGGTTAGAGCGCTTCGGGGATTTGATCACTATATTACGACTAGGCCCTAGGTCAGGTCGTGAAAAATAGTTATCACTCGAGTATTGAGATGGCGCCGTTTGAGGCTTTGTACGGGAGGTGATGAAGATCCCTTGTTGGTTGGCTTGAAGTAGGTGAGATAACCTTGTTAGGTCTCGATTTGGTGCTTGATTCTTTGGATAAGATGAAGATCATTAGAGAAAGGTTGAAGACGTCTCAAAGTTGTGAAAAGTCATATTCCAACACTAGAAGAAGGGATCTTAAATTTAATGTAGATGATTGAGTGTATTTGAAGGTTTTATCCATGAAGGGTGGTTCAGTTTGGTAAGAAAGGGAAATTAATCCCTAGGTATGTACGTCCTTATAAAATCCTAAAGCGGGTTGGCAAAGTTGTGTATGATTTGGAATTACTTTTGTTAATGACCATGATTCACCATGTGTTCCACGTGTCAATATTAAGAAAATGTGCAGGAGACCCTACCTTCATTATGCCTTTGGAGGTAGTGAATGTTGAGGAGAATTTTACCTATGAAGAAGTCCCAGTTGAAATTTTGGACCGGCAAGTCAAAAGGTTAAGGAACAAAGATGTTACCTCCGTTGAAGTCCTTTGGAGGAATCAACAAGTCGAAAGTGCTACATGGGAAGCGGAAGCGGATATAATGAAACATTATCCTCATATCTTTTATTCTACTCAAGCCTAAGGTAATAAGTCATTCATGTTCAAATGTTTAAGACTCTTATGTTTCAGTTTTTCCTAAGTCTTCATATGCATGCATGTTCATGAAGTTGAATTTCAAAGTTATGTTTTATGTTTAAGTTTAAAGATCTCATGGTTGATGCATTTCAAGTGTCATTGTATTCATATTGGATTGCTAGTCCTCATGCTGTATGCTAACGGTTTTCATTTGAGGATGAATGTTCTCAAGGAGGAGATATTGTAAGACCCTAGAAACTTAGAAAGCCCTAAACCAAGAATCAAAGGAGGAAATCTCAGAAAGTTGCAGAAATCGGCACTAGGGGTTGACCACAGAAACCACACGGTCCGTGGAGAGAACCATGGACCATCGTAGAGATTTAGAGGTTCCGACTTATAGGGAGAAGACTATGATAAAGAACCACAGACCGTGGTAAGTACCACGGGCCATGAAGACCTCTATGGTGACCCCTCCCCAAAACCCTTAGAAAACTTCCCAAGGGAAGGGCTACGGACGACCACCATTGATTATGGAGCTTTTCATAGACTGTGAAGATGGTCCTTCCAGGGTTCCATTCATTCTATATTATGGGCTTTAAGGTTAATTATTTAGTGTGGGAATAGATTTGGGGATGTTTTAAGGTCATAAGAGTCCTTAAGCACAAAGTTAAGTTGAAAGCTTCCTTAACGATTCTACATAGGTCAAATTTAAGAGATCATATATCCTTAAATAGATAGACTCAGGTATCCCATTACCTACCAAATCAAAGGTCTCTGAATCCTCTTTTCAACGCCACTAAGTTTTCCTCATTTAGAGTTCGGAGTAAATTATTATGGCTATTTTAGTGAAGCTTCTGAATAGGTGAGGACTATGGACCATGGTGGCTTTCCGTTAAATGCAATACGGTACATTTTGGATGTCCATGAAGGCCACTTTTTCAACTAGTTTAAGCCCTGGGATCACTAGTGAGCACCACGATCCGTGGTGGCTTTTCGTGAAACTCGATACGGTCCGTAATGGTCATCCATGATAAAGGTTCAGAGACTTCTCTACAACACTTTCCAAAATACTCTTCCAAGTCATTTACCATGGGACACCACCACGGTCCACTGTGGGAATAACAGACTACAAAGGTTGCTCGTGAATTCTAATTTCACCCAGTTTTAAAAAGGGTATTTTAGTCTTTTCCTATGTTTTAAAACAAAGTGGTGTCATTTTAAAGGCTGAATTCACCTATCTAAAAGACCTAAAGAATTCCTACACTCATTTACTCTCACTCAAAATCCTAAGACCCAAACCCTAACCTCTCAAGTTGGTCTCAAGCTTTCTTCCTCCATCTCCAAGAAAGGTTCTAGGATTTTACTCCAAGAAGATCAAGACTCAATTTCTTTTCAAGTTTTGCATTAAAGAGTTGACTCCTTAAGGTATGTGGGTTTTCATCCATGGGTCCTTCCACCCATGGATCCCAAATATTTTCTCAAACTAGCTTTTCAATTTTAAATGATAAAATCACATGGGCTTTTACATGATGATTCAAAATGCATAGTTCATGATATATTTGAAGTTTATTTCCTTATATTGATATATATTGACTCTCAATTTTATGAAATGAATGGGTTTCTAAGGTTTTTATATGAAGGTTTGAAAGGTAGTTTTAAAGTGCATATGGTGTAAGATGTTTGATTTTATACATTTATATCACTCTCGTGCATACAAGTATTCTTTAAATGTATTTGAAGGTCTTTATGAAATGAACCCACCTAGTTTCTTATGATGAAGTAAAGTTGAAATGATGTTTGACTCAAATGAATTTTATGAAGTAAATGCTTATGAATGGGTGTCCTTATGAAATGATTGATTGATGAAGGGCTTCTTAACCAAAGTAAAGTTTCAATGTGAAAGAAAAATTCTCTCATTGAATCAAATGAAATGTTTTAATGAGCTATTCCACCGATTATTGTTTTAATGTTAAAGTTATATAATGCTTATGCTATACTAATGTTTAAATGTTGTTCCGTGGGTCTTGACCTAGCACCAAATGTAGCATGTAGATGGGGGCTTGACCGAAGAGGTCCTTAAGTAAAGTCTCATATTGCATTAACTATGTGCCACCATAGGGGCCCTTGTCGACTATTTTAGGCTAGTGGATCCACGATTAGACATTAAAGTTAAAGTTAAAGAATGTTTAAATTTGATCAGAGTTCTACCTAGCAAGTAGTCTCCCCATGCCAACATAGGGGGATATGTTGGATTCCATGTGATATCTTGCATAGTCTTAAATTTCGGTTAGGGTCGCTTCCCTATAAAATTAATGTTTTAAGGATTCAGATGATAGTTTCTCATGTATGCATTTACTTATGCATATTTCCTATACATGTGTCTCTCTTATGTACTTCATTTTATAGCATACTCACACACTTAGTATATTCAAAGTATTAACGCATACTTTTGCCTACATGATATCACCATGTAAGGACCGACGTCGCTCCACACTCTCCTCCCCTTGGTTAAGTTGATCATTGAAGGCTACCACTTTTGTGAGTTCCCATATTTTGGGAACGATACCCCTATCTTATCTAGCTTATGATATATTTAGATATTTAAATTATGTTTGATATTTTTGACTTAATCTTAAGGGTGAGCTAGGGACATGTCTTAGCCCCCGCCAAGTCTTAATGTAGAAGGTATTGTTGAATATATTAAAGGATGTTATGTTGTATTTGAATCTTATTAATGTGAAGCCCATTACTCCCTATATCCCTTATGTTTCCTCTTCATTTGTTTATCATTATCAATGAAATTCTTAATGAATGTTAAGAGGCTTGGGTGAGGTACCTTTGGGTGTCTCATTCGCCATTCACGTCTAGGCCCTTGTATTGGGTCATGATAAGTAGTGACCACCATGAAACACACCACGGTCTGTGAAGTGATACACAGCCCATGGTCATTATTCGTGGTTGGTCCCTGCCTTTGAAAGTTTTTTGAGGGCCTTAGGGAAGGGGTCACCATAAAGGGCACTATGATCCGTGGTGCTCACTATGGTCCATAATCCCTTACTTATAGGACTCACCTAAAGAACCACCACCACGGTGGGTCACTACGAGGTATAGTGCATACCACGGCCTGTGATGGCCTTCATGGTCATCATTGTTTCCAGTTTCTGTATTTTTCTAGAATTTCATCCTTTGTTCCTCATTTTATGACTTTCCATCTTCTGGGGTCTTACCTAATCCTATCATGCAAGATCATATTCTAATTAAGAGTTTTTCTAACTGACAACCATCACCTATGAGCCAGTGATATACAATGAAGCGATGTCATTACTACACCCATGCAATACTTTGCTAGGGCAAGGGACTTATCACTATCATTGGATCCAGAATCAATCAAAGTCCATTATTTTGGGATTTAAGAGGTTTAACCCTCTATCCTACGCTGGCTATATAGTTCATGGAATTTGAGTTGTAACTACTCTTACCTAATTCAGTACTCAATACTCCTTTCAAGATTCAATATGCTCATAAGACTCAAATCAAATCAGTTCAATCTAGTCATTCGACAAGTCTCATTTGGACTCTTATCATATCATCAGTTCTATCCAATCAATCCTTTCAACAAATAAATTATCCAATCATCCCTAATAATTTATTTAAGAGTAGTTTGGACAATCATATATGCCAACATTCAGTTGAGACCATTCACTTGGGTTCAATTATGAAGATATAAAGGACTACAAGTTTAACCAAGACTATCATCATGCTCGCATCCTAATCACAATCATGCATTCATAAGTTCAAGGCTCTAGACTCAATCCTTAGAGTTTATTAGAGTTTGTTTTGAAGATGTTTGATTTTATAAATCAATATTAGCCCCAATACTATTAGAGTTTATGAAATACATAGTGTAAATCATTTTTTCAAACAAAAAGTTCGTAGAAAACATCAATTATGCAATATTATGTAAAGTATGTTAAATTTAAGGAAATTCTCAAGAAACACATCATGGGGACTCAATTCATTCACAAATGAACCTATCACAATCATGGGGCACATAGAATAACAAGTTCCATGCTTTAGTTTAGCCTTATATACCTGAGATGAAGACAGACAATCAAACAGATCAGATTTTGGCTTGAAATTCTTTAAACCCTAGCCTTCTCTTTTCTTCTTAGCCCTAGTTCTCAAAGTTTAAGAGCATAAATGATAGGAAAATCACACTTAGGCACATATATGGGGTTAAAATGCCTCAAAATGACATGTATTAAGTATAGGAGTGTTAGGGAAAAAGCCAAAATGCCCCTCTTTAAAAATAACAACGGGCAGGAAAATTAGCATATGGGGAAGCAGGTTCGCGACGCGGACTGGTTCCCTCATAGTGAAAATTCTTCCAAAAATCTTTGATGGTAAATATTGAAATGAAATAGACTAATTCCACGATGTGTACTGGTTGCACACCTCTATGGAATTGAACTATTGACCCAAAAAATTATCTTTTAATCTAGCTAGCCTAAATTCAACCGAGACCACTTTTTCACATGATTTTCCCCTGATTGATATCTTTTATTGAGTTTCCTAATAATGTTAATGACTATGTTCTGATGAATTCCATTAAGATAATGACTATGCACTGAGAGGACTTTAAGGTGGGGTTTGGTTCGATAGCTATAGTAGCTACCCAAGGGAATTCTAGTTGCAACCTTAAGTCCTTAACTACATTGCTTGTGTAGGTTTATGATGCCAATATGGCCTAGCTAATGGGTCTATATATAGCTCATGATTATGATTTTCTCATAGAGTTTATCTTGTCAAAGTAGCCTCTCTCTTCTCAATGTGGGATTTACATCGGTCTCCATGTTATAGTGCAAATAGTCTTATATGTTGGTTAAAGGTCCAATCCCACACCAAGGTATATGAAAATATATAAAGTTCTCATGATGATATTTTGATGCATTGACCTTATGATTATTGATGTTTAATGTCTTCAAGGTTTTTTCATATTTTAAGATATCAATCATGTATCACATGATTCATATTAATTATGTCCTATATTCATTATTTAATCACATTTCTCACATACTTAGTCATTCCATGTACTAATGCATACTTTTTTCTACATTGTATAATAATGCACGGTCGGATGATCATTGTACACCTCCTACTTGTGGCTAGAGTTGAGCTTTACTTTTCTATAATTGGTGAGTCCTCATGCTTCGAGGACAACTCTTTTGTCTTTTATCATTCTTTTGAATTTTCATATGTTTTTATGGGTGAGCTAGAAACTTGTCTTATGCCCCGTAGAGGCATGTTGGATGTCATGGATTCATGTTGTATTTTATTTTGGGTTGAGACTTATTATCTTTTATTGAGACTTTATTTTTGCACTTATGCCTTAGATTATTTGCTTTACTTACCTTATATATTCTTATGAATGATATGAAAAAAAGCTTGGTCGGGGTCCCACGAGATTCTAATCGTTGTGTCACACCTAGGGTATAGCTTAGGTCATGACAAACTTGGCATCAAAGAACAAGCTTTAAAGGTTCCTAAGGGGTCCAATATGCCATGTCATGTAGAGTCTTATTCATTTGTGTGAAGCGCGCCATATTTATGAATATGAGGCTATGAGGCATCTTAGAAAAAAACATCAGTTCCTTTATATTCTCATCGTGCGATAGAGTTGAATGCTAAGTATCCTTCCTCTAACACATTCTTTTTGTGACTACAGAAATAGGTCTCCAAGAAGGAACCCCCTCTAGAGAAATATAGAGGAGGAACAACAAGCTCCAAATGAACTTTGAATAAGCAAGTCTCTCATGAGGTGTTTTGGGCTGCATTTCAAGTATTTTCCCAAGCCATATCCACTCAGGCTGATAAGGAAGTGGTTGCTCCTGTGAACCCAAATTTGGGTAAGGTGGCTATCCAAGTTTATGATTTCACTTGGATAAACCCTCCCGAATTCTATGGCTCTAAGGTGGACAAAGATCCACAAGAATTCATTAAAGACATTACTAAGATTGTTGGGATTAGGGGTATTAGTCTGGTGGAAAAGGAGGACTTAGATTCTTATTAACTCAATAGAGTAGCACAAGTTTGGTACGAGCATTGGAAAGATAAAAGAGGTAGAGATGATGGTCCCAGGAATTCAAGAGTGCTTTACTTGACCGGTTCTTTCCTTTAGAGTTAAGGGAAGCTAAGGTACAAGAGTTTATCAATATACACCAAGGTAATATGAGTGTGAGGTAGTATGCCCTTAAGTTCACTAGGCTTTCAAAGTACGCTCCTTTCATGGTTACGGATCCAAGGGCTCAAATGAGAAAGTTTGTTTCGGGTGTGTCAAATTTGGTGGTCAGAGAATGTAGAATCTCCTACTTTTCAAAGATATGGAAATTTTAAGGCTTATGACATATGCTGAATAGATAGAGGAAGCAAAGCTAAAAAATATATCTAGAAGAAAGTACAAGAGGGCTCGCACCGATAATGGCAATTTCTATCATGATATATTTGAAAATTATGGTCGTTCTCAATTTCTTCAAAAGTATCTTGGACAAGATTTATCAATCACTCTAGATCCAAAGTTCAACAAAGATAAGGTGCCTAACCCTAAGGCATAAAAAGGATCTCCAAGTGGTCAAGTCATCCCTCCATGCAAGAAGTGTGGAAGAACCATAAGGGAGAATGCATAGCAGGATCAGATGTATGCTATAGGTATGGAATTTTGGGTCATCAAGCTAAGAAATGTAGGAAGGGTACTTGACCCAAAGCTTATACATAAGCTATCGACCATCCAGATCATTGTGGTACTACTTCGGGTAATGGACAGTGCCAAAATAAATTTTATGCCCTTCAGACTCGTTAGGAGTTAGAGGATTTGCCTGATGTTATGACTAGTATGTTGAAAGTCTTTGACTTTTATCATTTGTTACTCCTTAGCTTGCTATATAATTCATTGTTAGTACTGAGATCTTATTAGAGCCTTTTTGGGTCTATCCTCCTGTTAGTAATTTAGTTATGGCTAAAAGAGTCTGTCAAAATTGCCAGTTTCAGTTTCTTATAAAATCACCTTAGTTGATTCTTTAGAGCTCGATATGGATTGGCTTCATGCATATTATGCTTATATATGTTGTATAACCCATGTGATGAAAGTTTTAATTTCCTAATAAGACAGTCTTAGAGTGGAGAAGTAGTAATTCTGTGTTTAAAGGTCAATTTATCTCATGCCTTAAACCTCATAAAATGATTTCCAAAGGTTGTATCTATCATATTGTTCGGGTTATAGATGCATATTCTGAACCTCCTACTATTGAGTCAGTTTTGATTGTAAATGAATTTCTAAAGTTTTCCCTGATGATCTCCAAGTATCCCTCCCCAAACGGAAATAAACTTTGGTATCAATCTTCTCCCCTCTACTCAGCCTATCTTTATTCCTTCTTACTAAATGGATCTGAAAGTATTGAAAGAGTTAAAGGAGCAATTGAAGGAATTTTTGGATAAGGGTTTCATTAGACCGGATATCTCTCAATGGGGTGCTCCGATTCTCTTTGTTAGAAAGAATGATGGTTCTGTTTGAATGCATATTGATTATCAGCAACGAATAAGGTCACCATTAAGAATAAGTATCCCATTCCAATGATTGATGGCTTTTTCAATCAACTTCAAGGATCAAGCTACATTTCAAAGATTGACCTTTGATTGGGTTATCATCAACTCCGAGTAAGAGAACGTGACATTCAAAAGATGGATTTTAGAACTCGGTATGGTCACTTTTAATATTTGGTTATGTCTTTTAGACTAACGAATGCTTATGCAGATTTTATGGATTTGATCAATAAGGTGTTCAAGCAATATTTGGATATGTTAATAATTATGTTCATTGATAATATTTTGATTTATTCTAGGAGGGAGGAAGAGCATGTTGATTATTTGAGGATTGTCTTACAAATTCTCATGGAGCACCAATAATTTTCTAAGTTTAGCAAGTGTAAATTTTGGTTGAGGTGACTTGCTTTCCTTAGCCATATTGTCTCCGGTGAAGGATTTTGGTTGATCCTAAGAAGACCAAAGAGGCTAAGATTTCGCCTAGACCTTTTTTTCCTTCTGACATTTGGAATTTCTTGGGATTAGATGGTTATTATAAATGGTTTATGAAAGGTTTATCCACCATTGCATCACCCTTGATTACTTTGACACAAAAGAAGATGAAATTCCAATGATCTGAAGCATGTGAGAAAAGCTTCCAAAAGTTAAAAGATAGGCTTACTTCCGCTCCGGTGTTGACTTTGTCGAAAGGTTCTAATGGGTTTGTTATTTATTATGATGCCTCAAGAGTTGATCTTGGTTGTGTTTTGATGCAAAATGTTAAGGTGATAGCCTATGCTTCTAGACAACTCAAGGTGCATGAAAAGAACTACCCGACTCATGACTTGGAGTTGGCGGTAGTAGTTTTTTGACTTAAAGTTGTGGAGACACTACCATTATGGTTTCCATGTTCATGTATTCATCAATCATAAGGTTTTGCAATATGTGTTCACTCAAAAAGATTTGAATCTTCGATAAATGAGATGGATTGAGTTGTTGAAGGACTATGACATGAGTATGTTTTACCATCTGGAAAAAACCAATGGGGTTGTCGAGGCTCTTAGTAGACTGTCCATGAATAGTGTTGCCTATGTTGAGGATGAAAAGAAGGAGTTGGACCGTGATGTTCATAGATTAGCCCATTTGGGAAGTCGATTGGTTGATTCCGAGGATGGTGATATTATTGTTCAAAATGGTTCTGAATCATCTATTGTGGTGGATGTTAAGGTGAAGCAAGATAATAATCCTACTTTAGTTGAGTTGAAGAAAGCGGTTGGAAAAAACCATCAAGGCTTTCTCCCAAAAAAGAAATAGTGTATTGAGATATCAAGGCTAATTGTTTGTTCCCAATGTTGATGGATTGAGGGAAATGATATAGTTTGAAGCTCATAGTCCATGGTATTCTATTCATCTGGGTTTTATGAAGTTGTATTATGATTTGAGGGAATGTTATTGGTTGAATGACATGAATTGGAATATTGCAGAGTTTGTAGCTAGATGTCCTAATTGTCAACAAGTAAAGGTGGAGCCTCAAAAACTGGAGATTTGGCTCAAGATATTGAGATTTCTTCTTGGTAGTGGAAAGCCTTGAATATGTACTTCATTACAGGTTTACCTCATACCCCATTGACAACATTTGATTTGGGCGATCATTGACCAAATGACTAAGGTAAC
The DNA here is from genome assembly GCF_947179165.1 of Solanum dulcamara. NCBI lineage: Eukaryota > Viridiplantae > Streptophyta > Magnoliopsida > Solanales > Solanaceae > Solanum > Solanum dulcamara. The sequence goes on from NC_077243.1 coordinate 55,278,029, forward strand.
TCATTTTGTTCTCATTAAGACTTCTTATTCGGCCAAGGACTATGCTAGATTGTATATCCAGGAGTTGGTTAAGATTTATGGTGTCTTGTTGTCTATCATTTCAGACCCAGGTACTCAGTTTACATCTTACTTTTGGAGATCTGACAAAAAGGGTCATGGTACTAAAGTTAAGCCTAGTAACACTTTTCACCATCAAACTGATGGTCAAGACGAGCGTACTATTCAAAACTTAGAGGATATGTTGAGAGCCCACGCCATCTATTTCAAAGGTAATTATGATCATCATTTACCATTGATAGAGTTTTCTTACAATAGTTACCACTCTAGCATTCAGATGGCTCCATTTGAGGACTTATATGGTAGGAGATATAGGTCTCCTATTGGTTGGTTTAAAGTTGGTAAAGCTTCCTTGATAGGACTCAAGTTGGTACAATAGGCTATGGAGAAGGATTGAAGATTGCACAAATTCAACAAAAGTCCTATTCAGATGTGAGGAGAAGTGAACTTGAATTTGAGGTTAATGATTGGGTCTATTTGAAAATTTCACCCATGAAGGGTGTGATGTGTTTTGGAAAGTATGGGAAGTATAGTCCCCGCTATGTGGGTCCATATCAAGTTTTGAAGTGGATTGTTAATTTGGCATATGAGTATGAATTGCCTTCTGAATTGGCATTAGTGCATCCAGTGCTTCATGTGTCTTTGTTGAGGAAGTTTGTTTTGGTGATCCTAACTCTATCGTGCCTTTAGACAACATTGTTATGAAAGAGAATCTTTCATATGAGGAGGTTCTAGTTGAGATCCTAGACTGACAAGTTAGGAATTTTAGGAACAAGGAAATAACTTCAGTTCAGGTTTTATGGAGGACCTAAAAGGTTGAAGGCACTACATGGGAAACCAAAGCCGATATGATGTCACCATATGCTCATCTGTTTCCTTCCATTCCTAGTTTAGGTATTGAGTTCCTTCATGATCCACTTAGTGAAAACCTTGTGTTTCAGTCATTCTAATGTTTTCATATGCATTCATATTCATGAATTAAAGCCATATTTTAGCTCGAGATTGAATATTCCATGTTTTATACATTTTCGACATGTTTTGTATTCATGTTGGCTTGCTACGTCTCTTTTCTATTCCATTCATGCTAGCTTGAATGTCATTCGAGGACGAATGTTCCCAAAGGGGAGATATTATAAGACCCTAGAATTTGGAAAAGTCAAAAAATAGAGTTTTCATGGAAATTACAACTTTTGGCACTAGGTACCCTTCAGGGGACATGGTGCTTTTCACAAGCCGTGAAAAACTACCGTGGAGGGCACTAGCTAGTAGGAAAATTAGGACAAAGACCACGAAGGGATCCATGACTCTTGATGCTCAACATAGACTGTATAGACAATCGTGAACCTAACCTCTTAAGACCCCTCCAACCCCAAGTCTGATCCTCCTCACCACGACAATCACCACGGGTCGTGGTGGGCCTTACGGTCCATGGTAGGCCTTCTATGTAGGGTCCCAAATTCAGTTAAGTTAGAGGTATTTTGTTCCTTTCCCTATGGTTTCATTAATGAATGTGGAAGGGTTTTAGGGGTTTATTCTATCCTAATAATTACCCTAAGCCCTCCTAACTCTCTCATTCTCACCCTAACACTTAAATTCCAAAATCTTCTCTCTAAAGTTTTCTCACAAGAGTCTTCTTCTTCCTCAAGCAATTTAAAGTGAAAATCAAAGTCAAGTCTTCAATTCAAGATCAAATTAGGGATTCTACGATATATGATATATGGGAATTAATTCATGTGTCCTTTCGCCAATGGAGTGATAAGGCTCTTCTCAAATTGTCTTATGAATTCTTCTCCTAAAAACTCTAGTTTTCATGAATTTGTATTGGGTCTTCTTAGTTATGATTTATCTTATTATTATTTATTAAATTAATCATAATTCACATCATATTTCATAATTTCAAGTTGAATTTCAATGACCCATGTGATATGATATTTCAAGTATATTTTCAAGGAACGATGAGCAGGAATTTCAAGTGATTTCAATGAAAGCTTTATGAATGACTATCAAGGTTTATGAATGACTCATGAAAAATCATGAATGATATTTCAATGATGTTTAAAGCAAAAAATTATGGTGTGAAAGTTAATTCTCACACAATCATGTTAAAGAGGTGAAAGGATAATCTCACCAACTCATGGATTCTTATGAATTATTCATGTTAATGAGCTACTCTTATAATTTTTCTATGATGAGGATTGATATCTTTTATTGTATTTCCTAATGATTTTAATAACTTTTTCTTCATGAATTTTATTGGGATAATGACTAAGCACCGAGAGGACTTTAAGGCGGGGTTCAGTCGGGTAGCCATAGTAGCTACCCAAGGGAATCCTAGTAGCAAACTTTAGTCTCTAACTACGTTTCCCATGTTAGTTTATGATTCCAATATAGCCTCACTAGTGGATCCACATATAGCTCATGATTAGGATGTTCTTAAGGAGTCTATCTTAGCAAAGTATCCTCTATCTTCTCGATGTGGGTGATACATTGGATTCCATGATATAGTTCTTATGGTCTTATATACCGGTTAATGGTCTTATCCCACACTAAGGTATATGAAAAGATATAAAGTTATCATGATGATGTTTTGATGCATTAACCTTATGATTATGAGATTTAAGGTCTTCACGGTCTTACTCATGTTTTAAGATATTGGTCATGCATCTCCTGATTCATATTGATTTTGTCCTATTTTTATTGTTCATGTACACTTCTTACATACTGCGTTCATTCCATGTACTAATGTATACTTTTTCTTATTGCATTCCATGTACTAATGTATACTTTTGCCTGGATTGTATCATAATGTAGGGTTGGATGATCATCGCGCACCTCCCACTCATGGATATAGTTGAGCTTTAGCTTTCTATAGTTGGTAAATTATCATGGTTCGAGGACAAGACTTTTATCTTTTATCATTCTTATGAATTTTCATATGTTTTCATAGGTGAGTTAGGAGCTTGTCTTATGCCCCCATCTAGTTTAGTAGAGGCATGTTAGATGCTATGGAGTCTATGCTGTCTTTTTATTTCGAGTTTAGACTTATTCTCTTTTATTAAAACTTTCTATGTTGAGACTTTATTTTCGCACCTATGCATTAGCTTTGTTGCTTTACTTACATTATGTATTCTCAATAATCATATGCTAATAGGCTTATTTGGGGTCCCTCGGAATTCTAATCGTTATGTCACATCTAATGTCTAGCTTGGGTTGTGACATTAATCTAGAAAGAAGGAAGTCATAGCCTATACGAATGCTGATCACGCACGCTCCAAAATCAAGGCACCAGAGCTTTCCTATTTTCAAATGGCCTCCGAACGTTACCACGCTATCAAAAATAAGTTCACAATATCAACACAGTCATTGAGACACTAAAATTACTAAAATACAGAGACAGACCAATTTTAGAGTCAAAAATGGGAAGACCCACATGAGTAATTCCGAAATTGACTCCGTGAAAAGGTTTAATTTACCTCCCTGAACTTTTGTTCCAAAATAGAATACAATTTGGTGCCGAAAGAGCCCAAAATGAGATATGCAAGAATTTTCCAATTTTAACTCAATTAAACAACAAAGGCAGTATGTTATAGCTTATTTTAACCTCAAATAAAACTTCTCCAATACTTTTCAAAGTATCCCACAAACTAGGCTTTGGGTCATTTAATTTGGACTTCCACACCTCAAGATATTGTAATTTGAAGTTGGGGAAATAAGTTGATCGCATTTTGTATCTTGTTTAACAGACCTAACGAACACCCTCGCAATCCGGGAGGTCCAACCTCACAATTGAGATGATAAGAAATGGTCAAAAAAGGTCAACCTTCTTCATGATCGCAAGAGGATGCCACTCAATCGAATAAATAAAGAATGTCAGGACTTCACGGTCGCAGTCAAGGGCCTTGCGAATGTGAAGAGTACTAGGGTCTACAACATTTGCTATTGCAACAAATGATTTTGGAAATTTTCAAGTCCCTGATGGGGTGCTCGTGATATATTGGAAATCCCGTGTGAGCAAAGGAGATATGCAACCTCACTAAATTAAACATTCTATACTCAATAACGCAGTAGAAATTTTGATACTAGATCATTTTTTTAAAATATGGATCCCGAAGTTTGCCTGCTGTTCATTTGGGTTTTATGCTTAATTTCCTATTTTGGAGTTCTGGGAGTTTGAATGATTGACTTTAGGCAATAAGGCAGGAAAATAACCTTAGAATAGAATTTTGACAATTCTATCAACTCCGAAATGGCCAAATTAGGTTGGTAGCTTAATCAGCATGAATATCAAGGCAATTAAAGTGAATTTGAGGCCATTTGGCACTTTAGCCTTTGAAACTTGGCCTAAGGTTGACTTTGGTCAACATTCTTTGAAAACAAGATTGGATTGATATTTGGTCAGGGCGGTTAGCTCTAAAATATCAAGTTTTGTCTGGAACGACATTTTGTTTGTGTCCTGAAGCTTTCAGTCTCATTTCGAGCCTCCTTGTGGAATAGGTAAAAATTATGCTTGGGTTTGGGACCCACATTTTATTGAGACAACCTCGAATGGAAATTTCTACTTCACTATTGAGTCCAAAATTTCAAATTTAGTGAGGTAGCATAGTTCATTTGCACGCATGAGATTCCAAAAGAATCCTGATCACCCCATCAAAGGCTTGGCCTTTCCCAAAACTCAGCTCATATGGCTGAGTCTGATGCTGTCACTAAAGTGGCCCTTAGTCTTGAAAGCGACCAGGGCATCACTAAAGTGATGGATGGCCCTTTAAAGCTATCTCTTAAGCGACATGGCCTTCGATAAAGTGACTTGTTGCTTTAGTGACATGGACCTTACTTTAGTAAAGCCCGGCTTTTGGCGAGGCTCGCTTAAGCGACCTTTGGGTTCACTTTTGCGACATTAGAGGGTCATTTTAAGACCCTTTTTCAGCCTTGTTCCTCAAATTTGAAAACATGATTTTAGGAGCTAGGGAACTCCGATTTGGGTGATTCTAAGTGAATTGAGTTTGTGGGATTTGTGGCTAAGTGGTGGAGCTTTCAAGGAACCGTGCAAGGTGACGATTTGAGGTAAATTCTGCCCCAATGGGGCTTTCCTAGCTTAGTTTAAGCTTTAATGGTATTTTTAAATATTGGGCTATCTTAGGTTGTTTTGAGCATCGATTTGTGCCTCATTTTCGGGTACAAGATCAACAATGTATTTAAAACATTTTCATGTAGTTATTTTTGGGATTTCTATCACGAGGTCCCATAATTCTATTTTAGACCCAATTTTGGGTCCGTCTCCGAAAAATGTATTTATTATGTCAAAATATTTGTATTGATGAGGTGATTAATATTTTGATAGCGTGGAGGCATTTGGAATTATTTTTAGGATGAAAATCTATCGGGAAGTAGACTTGGAATGCGCATATTTTGCTTCGAGGTAGGCTATAGTCTCCTTTATTTTGATTGAGTTCATGAGCTATTGTTTAGTATAAATAGCTTGTAGTTTGGATTGTATGTGACGAGTTAGGCTTGATTCCTAGATTTTTGGTTCTATGTACCGGTGTGATCCTTAGGCTTGGCTGTCTTTGTGAGATTTCTAGCCTAGTTGGTAAGATTGTTGATGATGCTTAGTTTGGCCTTGATCAGCCCATTTGAGGTGACTTATTCGATGTTTATGATGGTTGGCGGATTTGTGCCTTATTCTTGAGATGTGGTTTGATGCTTAGTTGATGTAATTGTTATTGGCCAGAATTTATGAGACTTAGTGTCCTTCACTATTGTAGTACCTATCTTAAAGCCTTAGTATAGAGATATCCAATCAGTTAAGCTTGTATATTACGGTCGGAGCCCATTACTAGAGTTAGAGCTAGAATTCCCTATGGTTTCTTATTGCCATTTTGTGGGGCTATGGTTATATTCTTGAGGATATATTCCCAGTTGGATTTGGAGGTTTTGATTGACTAGATGAGCACCGTTTCCTCACTTTCCTTCTCTTTGTTACCCAGTTAGGGTTGAGTTCCCATTTGGGCTTTGATGTTGAGTTAAAGGAGTAGATTTGAGCCATAGGCCTTGGTTAGAGGTCGTTTGCTTCTGCTAGTCCTGTTTCTATGCTATAAAGGGTAAGGTGCTCATGGAGTCATTATTATATGTGATTGTGCATGTTGTTTGGGTGCTGGTGATGACATACATTGCATTGGATCATTGTTTTCTCACGGATGTAGTCAACCCCGGTGCATGCATTGGTTCTTGGCATTAGTTTGAGAAAGTTAGGTTGTAACCCAAACTATTTTATACTGATTTTTGAATGGAGGGTCATACTACCTTTATTACTACTATTTTTAGTGGACTAGAGGAATAAAAGATGCTCTCATTTTATAATTCTTATTTGAGATATCGAGAATGCGCTCATTCTATAATACTAGCCTAATCATAGAGATTTCTGGCCCTTTCTTTATTGATTTGACTTTTTATCTCCAGTCACTGTGAAAGATCGGATTCTTGATGATTAGACATATAGATTGATATCTATATTGATATAAGACCTGCATTGGGACCAAAAAGGTATATAGGGCATTCTCAATCCCCCCATGGTGATCCTAGAGAGGTAAATGGGTCCTACTTCCTGGCTGGGACTGGAAGTAGGAGTATATATCTTGGTATGAGGTACATGGCACAAATGGTACTACTTATTTTATTACATGGCTCTCATTAATATATGCATTGCCTATCACTGGCATAGTTTTTTGTACATGTCTATAGTATAGGATGCCATGCAGGTTTACCTATTTGTAATTTAACTTCCTAGGCACAGGGGCTTGGGAGGTATTTTTTTACTATTTGCAAACTTGTGGTGGTATAAAGGGTGGTCTCTTGTTTGCAGGTTGTTACTTCCCTTATTCTTATTTATTTAACTTTTATGTAGGGATTTAGTTGATATGGTCCCTTGAGCCTTTATGTGAAATCTGTGTTTACTTCGGTTAGTAGGTTGTCACTTAGTGGTTACCCTTTTCGTAATATGTCTTGATGTTTAGGTCTTGGGCTGGCGCCACTAGGTACGTCTTTGGTTTCCTTGCTTGTTTCCTATCTCTCTCTTTCTTATCTCTGATGCTTCTTATTATAGGCTTCCATATTATTCTTGTTAGTTACTTATAATATATATATATATATATATATATATATATATATATATATATATATATATATATATATATATTCCTTACATGTTCTTTATACTTTCTTTATCTTTGGAGTTCAGTTGGTCGATGCCTACTAAGTGCCACTTGTTGGTACTCATACTACACTTTTGCACCCTGCAGATCATAGTATGGGTTTTCACTACTTATTTGGGTATCATGCAGAGCAGCTCTAAGATTTTAGAAACTTGGGTGAGCTCTTAGCATTCAGAGTCATGTGGATCAGTGTAGAGATATCTGTATTCTATTTTCGGGAGGCTATAGGGCATTTTAGAGAAACTCTATTCTTGATTCCTTATCATGTGAAACTTCTTTAATCAACTTTTAAATACTTTCTTGGAATTTATTCCTTTTTAGATAGAGAGTACGAGTTTTCTGATGGGCATGGCTGCAGTACCAACACATATTACCCAGACTTCGATAGTATCTATGACCACCTCAGCTTTTCTGGATCCAAAGCTAGAGATTCAGCATCTCGATGAGTATACGCCATAGGCAGGAGTAGCATTAGGTGCATCGAGCAGTTCTTATCTTAGAGTTGGATCTGTTGGTCCTTAGTAAGGTTCTTCGGCAGTTTCTGAATATATGATTGAGTTTTTGGAGTGGTCCAAACAGACTCCCCCTTGTTTCCTACTGAGCGAGAGTTGATTTAGGGGTTTATTGATAGATTGATTTTGCCACTCCTCCTAGAATCACAATACTTGATAGAAATAGGGTATACCTTTCCCTAGATGGTGAGTTATGTGAGGTCTATAGAAAATGCATGTATGGAGACTTACAGATGTGGAGATAGGAGATCCCGCTGTCACTTTAGTAGAGGTAACACCCCGCTCTGAGGTAGGCATCATCCTAGTGAGGGTCATCTTCACTCTAGACCTACCAATCTCATGGTGAGAGCATCTCAAGTTCTAGGCGGTCCTGTGATAGGTTATGGCAGCCACGGTGGATAGAGTTCACAAAAGACTTTTTAGGGTTTTCTATCCAGACATTTAAGTTTTAGGGCTCATACTAATTTAACTAGTTCATCTCAGCGGGCTTTTTTTGTTGGAAAGTACTATACGTGTTGTGAATTTGGGCATCCGGCTAGGGAGTGTCCTATAGTTACACATTGCAGGAGACATGTTCGATAGGAGTGGGTTCATAGGGCCCAATGATAGTCAGTTAGAGGTATTGTCTGGAGTGTTGCAGTTAGTGGTACAAGTGTTTAGTTCGAGGCTAGGTACATTCCATCCCATGTTTCTATAGGTTAGATAGAGGAAAGGACTCCAGGTATCAATCAGAGTAGCGTACATTTTATTTCTAGGACCTCCTTTCTTGTAGTACTTATGTTGGGGTCTTTATACCCACCGGTGATTCCTTGGCTTGTAAAATTCATTTTTCGATTCTAGTAATTAGCTTACTTGGACTTATTTGAGAATGCTTATTTAGCCTGATTACTTGCCTATTATTTACTGTGACAGCCTTACTTGAAACTATGTGTTTATCTTCCCTAGATGATTTCTTTTAGTAGTGGATCATATTGGTTTTACTGTTATGTTGCAGTAGTAGTAAAGTTATAACTTGTGGATGTTGATCTTGGTTGATTCCTCTGGGATTCTTTTTAGCCATCCTAGAGTTTTGTTGAGTTGGCCCTTTTTCCTTTTTCTAGTTTGCCCACTAGTGTGTTTAGCTGATATGAGGTTGTAGCCGAAAGAATGATGCGTCAGTAGTTGTGGCCCTTGTGTTCTACTGTATATCTCATTCATGATTCTTTCTTTATTCGATATCGTGTTCTTAGTCCTAAGGTTAAGGTTTTCCCTTTAGATTTGTTGGGTTATCTCTTCATAGTAAGTTTGATGGTTAAATTATCGATTCAACTAGTTGTGTGATGTGGTATTTGATGGCTATGTTAGAGTTGGGAAAGCCAAAAATTGAATTAGCTTTATTTATTCTAATTATGGTGACGATTTAGCTTGAAGTATCATGTAAAGAAGGATGTATTGGGTTCATGGAAATGGTGGTCTTCTTATGCTTGTGACCAACCAACAGTTAGCGAGAAAGGATGATTATGGAGTGAGAGCATTCATATTGTTGAGCTGTGGTTTATCCTAATTTCATTGGTATGCCCTTGAGACTATTGAACTTTTAGGTGGTTAATGACTATGTCTCAAAAATTTTAGTCACAAGCTTGTTTTACCTTATAACTAGGACTACCTTCAATCTCGATGATTTCGTATTATGCTTTGTTCTATCGGTAAACTACAGCAGGTGTGTCGATGGTTCAAAGAGTCAGATTGTTGATTTGGGCCTTCTATTAGGGTGTGCTTTAACTAATTAAGACTTTGGCTTGCAAGGGCGAATGGAGTTTCTCTTAGAAAGCTTACCTTCAGGATGGAGTCAAACTAATTCATGGGATCATCTCTTGGTTTCTTGTTAAGGGTGCGAGGTTCGCGTGTATCATTGTGCTTAGCTGGCAATGTTCCTTATAGTGTACCTTTCCATGGTTCAGCTTCATTTGACTTACTTTTGGTGGGTTGATCTACTTACTCGCTACTTGCCAGCTTAGCGTTTCTTGAGTTTGAGATGTTAGCTTACACTTGCACTAGCGGTTTGACTTGTGGTAATTTCTGTGATGATTAAGTTCTATTGTATCATTTTTGGCAGGTGTAATATGCTAATAAATTGCTTATTGGGCCGGGTTTGTCCCTGGATTGGTGGATTACTTAAATTTGCACTCGTAGAGTAGTATATGGGCTCATGGACTTAGTTCGATTACTTTTGGGGGAATATTCTCATATTGGTTCAGTTTTGTGGAAGTTTCATTGGCCGTAAAGCGACATTGAGCTAGTCTCAGTGTGATATTTCTACTCGAGGATTTGGTTGTCCTTTGGAATAGCCTTTTCAGTTTGGAAAGATAGACTCTAGACTAAATTAAAGTTATTGGTTTATGGATTCATTAGATTTGAACATTGGATTTATTCCATTAGATGCGTTGTTTATTTTGAGTTTTTGCTGCTCATCGATGTTCAGGTGGGGCTTCAATTTTTCTCATGGTTATTTGGGTATTGTTCAGATGGTGTTGAGAATTGTTGTTGTGGTTTAGGATGGAAAGGATAGCCATGATGACTAAAGAGTCCTGACTTTGGAGTATAAAGAAAAGAATTCAACTTGGGAGTTATTTAGCATCTCCTCTTGTCTGTTGGTCTCCTAATTTTGAGGTATCTGAGTGGTTTTGGCTTATCTCAAGATAGTCTGTTGTGCTCAGTTGATTTTGTTCTTTTTGATTGGAAGTTGGTTTCAGTTATGAAGAAGAAAAGTGAAATTAGGTGTTAGCTTAAGTTCTGGGTTGGCATTGCCTTACCCGAGAAGATACCTATAGGTCTGGCGGAGCTTGTAGGCCTAGCTTTCTAATATTTTCGTGCCCATGGGTTCTTTTCCCTCCTTTGACTTTCGAGGATGAAATTCCTTTTAGAGTGGATGTTGTAATGACCTTCCTGGTCATTTTTATCTTTTTACGATCTTTTCAGCGTTAAGAGCTTTCTTGTAGCGACCCAAGCCATATATGACTTGCTGGTACTGACAGTTCGGTTGCCTGGTCGTTCATTTGGGTTTTATGCCAGATTTTGTATTTTGGATCTCTTGGAGTTTGAATGGTTGACTTCGGTCAAAAAGCTAGGAAAATGACCTTTGAATGGAATTTTGGCAAGTCCATCAACTCCGGAATGGCTAAATTAATCTAGTAGCATGGTCAACATGAGTATCAAGGCAATCAATGTGAGCTTGAGGCCATTAGGCGCTTTAGACTTTTAAACTTGGCCTAAGGTTGACTTTGGTCAACATTCTTGGAAAACATGCTCGTATTGATATTCTATCAGCGCGGTTAGCTACGGAATATCAAGTTTGGTCTAGAACTAGAACGAGTCTTCCGGTCTCATTCTAAGCCTCCTTGTGGAATTGGAAAAAATTATGCTTGGGTGTGGGCCTACATTTTGCTGAGACAAACTTGGATGGAAATTTCGACTATGTAGTTGAGACTGAAACATCAAATTTGGTGGGGTAGCATAGTCCGTTTGCCCGTATGGGATTCCGAACAAATCCTGAGCACCCTATCGGAGGTTTGGCCTTTTCAAAAACTTAGTTGGGATAGCTGAGTCTGGTGCCGTTGATATAATGGCCCTTGGTCACTAAAGTGACCATCGCTAAAGTGACCAAGGCATCACTAAAGCGATGGCTGACCCTAGGCAGCTTTCGCTTAAGCGATATGGCCTTCACTACCGCAACCTCTTGCTTTAGCGACATGGGTATCGCTTTAGCGAATCCCGCTTTTTTGTGGGTCTCGCTTAAGTGACCTTCGAGTTTGCTTTTGCGACATCAGAGGGTCATTTTAAGACCTATTTTCAGCCTTGTTCCTCAAACTTCAAAACATGAATTTGGGAGGTAGGAAACTTTGATTTGGGCAATTCCAAGTGCATTGAGTTCGTGGGATTCATGACTACGTGTTGGCATGTTCGAGGAAGTATGCAAGGTGACGATTTGAGGTAAATTCTGCCCCAAACGGGCTTCCCTAGCTTATTTTAAGCTTTAATGATGTTTTTAAATGTTGGACTTATTTATGTCATTTTGTGCCTTGATTTGTGCCCCATTTTGGGGTACAATCTCAATAATGCATTTAGAACATTTTCACAGAGTCATTTTTGGGTTTCCCATTGTGGGTCCCATAATCTCATTTTTTCTCAATTTTGGGTCCATCTCCAAAAAATGTTTTTTTAATATTAAAATGTTCATATTGACTAGGTGATCCACATTTTGATAGCATAGTGGCATTTGGAGTCATTTTTGGAGAGAAAAGATACTTGTAAATGGACTTGAAAGGTGCGTGTTCTGCTTTGAGGTAGGCTACAGTCTCATTTCTTTTGATTGAGCTTCATAAGGTATTATTTAGTATAAATAGCTTATAGTTTGGATTGTATGTGACGGGTTAGGCTTGATTCCTAGAGTTTTGGTCATTTGTCCTGGTGTGATCCTTAGGCTAGGTTGCCTTTGTGAGATTTCCAGCCTAGTTGGTAAGATTGTTGATGATGCCTTAATTTGGCCTTGATCAGCCTATTTGAGGTGACTTATTCAATGTTTATGATGGTTGGCAGATTTGTGCCGTAGGTTTGAGATATGGTTTGATCCTTTGTTGATGTAGCCATTATTGGTCAAAATTTATGAGACTTAGTGTCCTTCGCTATTGTAGCACCTATCTTGTAGCCTTGGTGTAGAGATGTCCACCCAATTAGGCTTGTAAATTGCTATCACAACCTATTTTTGGAGTTAGATCTAAAATTCCCTATGGTTTATCATTGCAGTTTGGCAAGAATAGATGTGGTTGTATTCTCGGGGATATATTCCCAGTTGGATCTAGAAGTTTTGATTGACTAGATGAGCACCATTTCCTCACTTTCCTCCTCCTTAGATCTAGAATTCCCTATGCTTTATCATTGCAGTTTAGCGAGGCTAGCTATGGTTGTATTCTCGGGGATATATTCCAGTTGGATCTGGAAGTTTTGATTGACTAGATGAGTACCGTTTCCTCACTTTCCTCCTTCTTGTTACCTAGTTAGGGTCGAGTTTCCTTCCAGGCTTTTTTGTTGAGTTAAAGGAGTAGATTTGAATCATAGGCCTTGGTTAGAGGTCGGTTGCATGTGCTAGTCCTATTTCTAAGCTCTAAAGGATAAGGTGCTCATGGAGTCATTATTGTATGTGATTGTGCATGTTGTTTGGGTGCTGGTGATGGCATGCATTGCATTAGATCATTGTTTTCTCACGGATATAGTCTACCCCGGTGCATGCATTTGTTTGAGAAAGTTGAGTTGTAACCCAAACTATTTTATATTGATTTTCGAATAGGGGGTTGTACTACCTTTATTACTACTATTTTCATTAGACTAGAGGCATCGATGATGCGCTCATTTTCTAATATTGGCTCGGTTATAGAGATTTTCGATCCTTTGTATACTGATTTGACATTTTATCTCTAGTCACTGCGATGGAGCAGATCCTTGATGTTCGGACATACAAATTAATATCCATATTGATATAAGTCCTGGATCGGAACCAGGCAGGTATGTAAGGGCATTCCCGAGCCCCCAATAGAGATCCCAGAGAAGCGCATGGGTTTTACTTCCTGTCCGGGACTGGAAGTAGGTGTATATATCTTGGTATGAGGTACATACCACAGATGGTACTACTAGTTTTATTGCATGTCTCTTATTCATATATGCATTGCCTATCACTAGCATAGTTGTTTATACCTGTTGGTAGTATGAGATGCCGTGCGAGTTTACCTATTTGTGAGTGAAGTTCTTGGGCACACAGGGGCTCAGAAGGTATTTTTTAACTATTTGCAAACTTGTGGTGGTATAGAGGGTGGTCTCTTGTTTGAGGGTAGTTACTTCCCTTGTTCTAATTTATCTAACTTTTATGCAAGGATTTAGTTGATATGGTCCCTTGGTCCTTTATGTGATATTCGTGTTTACTTCGGTTAGTAGGTTGTCACTTAGTGGTTCCCCCTTTCGTAGTTTGTCATCATGTTTAGGTCTTGGGCTGGCGCCACTAGGTACGTCCTTGGTTTTCTTGCTTGTTTTCTATCTCTCTCTTTCTTATATTTGATGCTTCTTATTGCATGCTTTCGTATTATTCTTGTTAGTTACTTATCATATATATATATATATATATTCCTTGCTTACATGTTCTTTATACTTGCTTTATCTTTAGAGTTCAGTCGGCCGATGCCTACTGAGTGCCACTTGTTGGTACTCATACTATACTTCTACACTCTGCAGATCATAGTATGGGTTTTCACTACTTATTTAGGTATCGTGCGGAGCAGCTCTAGGATTTTGGAGACTTGGGTGAGATCTTGGCGTTCAGAGTTGCCTATTTCCCTTTATTTTGGACTTGGACTAGTCTTTATTTTGTATTCATAGACGGTCTATATTACTATTACTATTGTGGTTTTATATAAACGTTGTACTTCTTTATTTGGCTTAGTAGCTTGACTAGCGACTAATACTAGGTCTTGGGGTTATCTTGTTGTATTGGAGTTATTCTTCTTTGATTATGATTATTATTATTATCATTCACTTCTTTCCTTTCTCTTGTGATAGCCCATTGCATATAGTTACAGACTATGGGGTTAGGCTTACCTACTGGTGGGTTAATACAATGTGGCATCATGACTTGAGAAATCGGGTGGTGACACACGCCTAAGTGTTGGTATAGCCAATTCAACAGCGAGATTAGACCGAAAACCTCGGTATGTGCATGAAAGGTTGTTCTTGACCAAACTCAACATTCCATAACTAACCACACTGAAGATATTTTCATCCGAGCTTGTTTTCCAAGAATTTTGACCAAAGTCAAACTTAGGCCAAATTTCAAAGCCTAAAATGCCTAATGGTTCAAACTCACATCAAAAACCTCGGGTATCACGCCGATCATGCCACTAGCCTAAAATGACTATTTTGGAGCAGATTCATTCGTCAAAATTCTGTTCTAAGGTAGTCTACCTAATCTTTTGACTGCAATCAACTTTTTAAGTTTTAAAAGTTTCAAAATAGGGAAGCGGGCATAAAATCTAAACGAACAATCGGAAAATGAAACAGTTAGTACCAATAAGTCATAAATGAATTGGGATCGCTATAGAAATGATTTAAACATTGAAAAAAATGCATTAACTCAAAAATGGCTAGGAGGGTCATTAAAATGTTATGACTTTGGAGTAGTCTCAGATCATGATAAACTTGGTATCAGAGCACAAGGTTAAGGTGTTCTAAGGTACTAGAGTCTTGCAAAATGGTATGGAGAAGTCTATACTTTTTTCAGAGTGGCTAAAGGTATTTAGGAAATATTTCCCTTCTTTCATATTCTAGATCGTACAATAGAGTTGACCCTGAGAAATTTATTCCAATTCATGTGTTTCTCCAATTTCTTTTCCTATGCCTCTTCTTGGAGGTGGTAGAAATAGTAAATCTCAGATCCTCATCGATAAGGTACTTTCAGATAAAGCCATCAAAAAATAAAGAGATCGAACAATGGATTTAGAGGAGCCATCATTTGTTTAACCTTATTTAATTCGAAAGATGCACTCTTATTCATATGAATCATGCGTTAAGCCAAAGTATGTTATACTGTAATACCCTTTTTGAAACCTTTCTATAGATGATACCTTTAAGGGGAAAATATGTTCTAAACAATTGGGGTAGTGTTATCAGACAAAGGATAGTATGATTTGTGTCGTTATGAGCCATTAGTAATAGATTGCCCAGAGTTAGAAGTGTGGTAACCTTAAAGGTGTAGGGATAATAATTAAGTAAAGTATGTGTCACGACCCAACCCCGTGGGCCGCGACTGGGGTCTGACCTGGACCCCCGTTTACGTAACTATCGACTACAGTCAAATTGGACTATGTATAATGTGATACTGCTCACAAAAACCTCAATGGGTTAAAAAATTTTCATGTTCATATAGCCTCCTAGATATAGGAACCAAACACATAAACCCAGTGGATGATAAAATATTCATACACGTGTGGCCTCTTTCATTTGTATCATGTCATGAAAGGGCATGCAAGCCGATAAGGCTTCCATGTCATAAGAACATTTACAACTGAACAAACTCGCAACAACCCACATATACATATGTCTACAGACCTCTAAGAATAGGAATGACAACATATGGCAGGACAGGGCCCCACCGTACCCCTGCATAAACAAATATATACATCGCAGGACCAGTACTCAAAAGCTAGGCTCCGAAACAGTGAAGCACTTCCAACATAGCTGAGCAGAAATCCTAAGCTCGCAGATCTCCGAAATGAACATTTATAACTCCGGGCATTAAACGCAGCCCCCCGAAGAAAGGGGGGTCAGTACGAAAAATGTACCGAGTATATAAAGCATAAACTGTAATAAGTAAATCGTTACCAGAGCAGAATGTGCAAAAATGAGCAAAATATCCAGAATATCAAAATGCTTTTCATAATCACCGATAATGTATGCAGAAAAACATATGCCACATCCGGTCCCATTAAGGGACTCGGTGAACAAATACAAAACATGGTCGCCGCCCCTTCACTGGCGCCACAGCACATCATAACACCAGAGTAGGGAATATCTCTGTAATAGATCATATCATATCAGATGGTCATATCAGATCATATCATACCATATGTGTACATGGCATAATCAAAATGAGCTTTCCTTCAAAATCGAGACAAAAGTCATATCAAGTACCTTTTGAAAGTCACTATGGACTATATCAAAATAGAACTTCTGGTAATCATATATATGTATCAAGGCATAACAAAATATCTTTTGGAAGTCGAAAAATTGGCTATCCTAGTGGCTTTAAGAATAGGACATCTTGGGAATCATATGTAAATCATATACTTGTTTCATAAAAACCATGCCAGAAAGGGAGATTAACTTTATATACTTATGTCAAATCATGCTAAGAGAAGTAATAAGATTTACATACTTATGCCAAAGAAATACTAAAATAAAATATAAGCCTTACATACGTATACCAAAATATGCCAAAAGAAGGAAACGTTAGCTTTACATATCTCTTATGAGTTACTCTTTATCCCATTCGCATCGTCGTCCTTTGAAACTATTCAACATGAAAGTAATACGAATATCAACCACTCTTAACTTTCCATCATTTTAGGTTGCACCTTAGTATTAATGGAATCTATTTCCTTAGTCGTTTCCCCGACTAGTTCTGTTATTTGCTAAGGCGTCGACGAAAATTGGGCAGCACCTCCCCTATAATGTGCCCTATCCAAATTTCCAATTAGGTCCCTAAGACCTACAGCCAACTACCCACAACAACCTTAAGCAATTTACACCAACAATATACAACATAAACTCCAAATGACTTATTCAAAAATACGGTAGCACAATAGGGCGTCTAGCCTTTATTTTGTAACGCCTTTCATTATACGCAACGAGGGGTCGTGTGGATTCAACCAGCAGCACCCTAACCCACATTAGAACATATTTAAGCCCTGCAACAACACATCACACCCCTGAAGCAGCACCTCACACGAACAACACTATCCTTCGACGACAATTTAACTATAGCAATTCCAATTTAGTTTATTTCGAACGTCGAGCATTTCTACGACATTCTTAAACTTCAAGCAGCATACAAGGGGTGTAATACACCATATAACAACAACGTAAACTTCAAATTGAAAGGGAAAACCTTATCTTTCCCAAAATTGGCCAAAACTCGCAAAACCTATCAAAACGTGAATTCTGGACAACCCACTGTCTTATATTGTCGCTTAGTTTCGGAGGGGTAATTGAGGGAAAAAGTATTTGTGGCCTCAATGAAAGTTATAGACATATATATCAAGGTCGCAAAAAATTTTCAATTACCCCTACAGCAATTTTGTATGAAAAGATATGCCCAAAATACCCACAGCTGTCCGTGCAGGATTTCCAAAACAAAATCTGGGCAGTACCTCCTCTACACTTTATCACCCCTTTTTCACGAATCTAATAGCAAACCTGGATTTTAAAGTCTAAATAAAAGTTATATACCTATGAAATACATTTCCAAAACATATTGAATCACCTGAAACTAAGCTATACACAAGAAGTTATACCAATATTACTAACAACTGTCCCCTCCAAAAACGGGTCTTTCCCTAGCGTTTTCTCTTTAAGTTTCTCTTCGTTTTCCAAGTGAAGAACTGAAAATATGGTTCCGTAGGCATAGTAATATACATATATACACCTCCATGTAATTGAGGAACACCGTAGATAATTAATTCACAGAAGAAAAGTGAAGAACTTACCTTAATTTCCTCCAATTTGTGGCTGCTGTTGTGAGCTCTCTTTCTCTCACGTTTTTCTCTCTATTTTTGTTCAAGTTTTTGGCTAAAAATGACTTAATAGTCATCCATACATAGATATATATCTTTTTGGAGAGTGACACATATCAGCCCCTAAGGGTGACACATGTCACACCCTTAGGCGGCCACCTCAATTATGCAACCAATCCATGGCTGCCACATGGCAGGTGGGGGGTCTACCCCATAGTGTGTCACCTGCTTCCATGTGTCACTTTCATTTGATGCCATGTGTACCTATCACGTGCTGTCATGTGTCAAGTAGGTGAGTCACCTACTCGCTTTAAGTAGGTGCGTCGTTTCCTTATTTCTCTTCCGTGGGTTCGTAATTTCGTCGCATTTTAAAAGCCTATGTATTCCTTTCTACTTAGTCTCAACACGCACTCGAGTAGCTTAAGTATGTAAGACCTCCAAGTTGGTAGTTTACGCGAGTCAATCGAGTCCTACGACTCATTTCTCGGCTTCCAACGCGTTTCGAATTTTTATAACCCTATTTCCAATCTTCCTTATTATGAAGCATTTCGTTCTCCTTTCCTTGGAGTTATTTGATAGCATTATAAACTATCCGACTAACATAAAGACTTTTAAGAAACTTAAGAGACTTCCCAGAAACTTTAGAAGTTTAAGAAGCATTCTAAGATACCAAAGTATGGGGTGTAATAGTATGTAGTTGGAATCTGTGTAAGTTAGTGATGAGGTGATGTTCCCTTATGGGTTGGATAGGACTTAATTAGTATGTGTCGATCTTATGTTAGTATCTCAAAGAGAGTTATCTGTTAAGGTGACTTAGAGTATACCACTATGTTAGTATATATCAAGTCTAGGTGTTGAGTTAATATGTGAAGTAGTTTGAGTTGATAGGCTTGCAATAAGTGTGGTGATTCAACTAGAAAGTGTATGTGCTCCATATGCGAGGTAGTAAGTTGTGACAAAATATTTAGGTAGAAGAGGACTTCATGTCTTAGGAAGAGAGATGTGCACCCAAGATAGTTGTGTGAGGTTATAAGCTTATAATTTTCCATGCGTTCTTAGTCAATATCCTTAAGTAATGTGAATGTAGGCTAGTTTAGAAAATATGAAATAGGTCCACAAACTTAGAATGTCATCTTTAGACCTAAGGGGGAGATGATAAGGTGATGTGCTCAGAAAGAGTTATGTTGCAACAACTGTTCATTCCTACTCTATCTTATTCCTAAGATTTCAATTGTTATGACACTCTGTTTATATCTTGCATATCAGCATTATGTCCATGACCTATGTTCGTGCACTTCAGACAGATTCATGACTATGCTCAGTTCCTATAATATGAAGCAAAGAAATTCAGCACAGTGATCCCAATCTTACTTCATGAAATTGAGAATTTAAACTCCTATGCTATATGAATCATGATATATATGCACTCATGTTTCACAGTATGCTTAGTCCCATAAACTTATGTTATACCCCTTAATGGCTAGTGAAATCACCCTACATCACACGTATTCTCATATCAAATTTCTTGAACTATTTGTGCTTATGATATTTTCACTTTAAGGCCTTGTAGTGATTCTTTTTTGAATTTTGATAGAGATGCTGATAAAATCTTAGTATTATTTTATATGAGAGGGTAGACAACCTTTATGGTTAAGATTTTAGTATGCTTATTTCATATATATATATAAGGTTGTAAATGCGTAGGAAGACCAAAGTAAAGCATGATTATATGTAGTAGCTAGATGATAATATTTGGTGTGTATCTTTATAGTAATTCATGGAATTTGATTAGGTATAGATGATAAGAGAGTGGGAAATTCTTAGAAGAATTGGCTACCTAGAAGTCCATGGAGTGATTATAGTAATAGGCTTGAATGATGTTGACAACATGTGGATGAATGTATGATGCATTAAGTTCTTCTTGATTAGAACTTGAGGTTTGTTGAATATGATGGTAGAAGTAGTTCATTTCTCTTTTAGTCCAACTTTACCATCATTCGAGGATGAATGATTCCAAGGGGGGAGATATTGTATCACCTCGAAAATTTCTAAGCTAAGACCTGAACCATTCTTCATGTGTATAGAATCGTACAAGGTGATTCTTAATTGTGCATAGGTGTTAAGGTCAATTCTTTATTGTGAGAAGAGATTTGGAGATGAATTAAAGTCATAAGAATGCTTTAACACAATGTTGAGTTGAAAGTTTCCTTATCAATTGAGTTTTGATATAAGATTATATTTGGGTCAACTTCAAATAATCATGTCGATTAGAATGTTCAGATTTACATGACCCACAACTTATCAAATTAAACTTTTGTGAGTCTTCATTCCAACGCCCCCAAATTTGCATCATTTGGAGTTCGAAGTAAAATAACGATGGGAAAATATTTAAAAAGGGGCATTTTTGTCTTTATACCCCTAGGAAAACCCTAAAATTAATTTCTTAATTTCTATAAAGCCCTAAATAATCAAATTTCCATCTCTTAACTCTCCCTTCTCTTCTCTCTCAAACCTTAAGACAAAATTCTAAGGACAATCAAGCATAAGACTTCCAAGCACAGTTCTTCCAAATCTTTTTCAAGATTCTTCTTCAAGGTAAGTTCTTCTCGAAATCAAGAATATATTTTTCTTTAATTGAATTATTTTAGAAGAGTTACAAAAGTATACTTTATTTCAAGTGCATTATTTTTAAAAAGTATTTCAAGAATATATTATTATCTTTAATTTTAAGTGAATTATTTTATGAAAGTTTTCAAGAAATTATATTTAGCTTCAAATTCAGCGATTGTATCAACATTTTTCATTCCGAATATGTGGAAATTCACCAATGAATTTCATTTATCCATTAGATGCCCAAACAAACTCGTTTCTCTAATACAAATTACCCAATTCTATGAGAGTTTTATGTCAATTCTTGATGAGTCTTTTTTATTTCAATAAAATTGATGTTATTCTATCCTATTATGCATGAATTTACTTTATTTCATGATTTTAAATTGACTTCACCTGGACACATACATTATGTCAATGATTTTCAATTATTAACCATGAAATTATGATCATGAACTTATGAAGGTTTTATGAATGATTTATGAAAAGCTATGTATTATGTTTCAAGTATGAATAAATGAATTGTGAGAGGTTTTCTCACAATATGAAGAAATCATGATTTAGATGCTTAGAAAGATAAGTGTCTATATGAATATGTTATGATCATGATTTTCAAAGATCTATTCCTATGATATATTTTATGATGTGGATTGGTAAACATTGCCTTTTCTAATGTTAATGATTTACTTATTCTGTTGGCATACGTTAGTACCGAGAGGACTTTGTGGTGGAGACTTGGTAAGGGAGTCTTTAGTAGCAACCCGTAGTCCCAAACTGCATGACCCCTTAGGTTACCTTAATTGGCCTAGCTAGTGGATCGACATATAGAACATGATGATAATTATGATACGAAGTCTACCTTGTCAAGTAACCTCTCTCTTCTCGATGTGGGAGTTACATCGAATTACATGTTATAACTCTCATGGTTTTAAATATCGGATAAGGTTAATATCCCACAAAATAAATATATGTTTTATTATAATTTTTCTTAAATAATGTTTTCATGAGGCATTGACCTTATCTCATGACATTAAGTTTTACTTTTTCAAGTTACTTGGTCATTACATCAGTTAATGTATTTTAGTTCCATATTCAGTTTAGCATATCAAATTCATCATGTCCAACTTTAAATATTATCATACATATCTCACATACATAGTACATTCAAAATATTGATTGCATACTTCTTTTGCCTACATTTTTCAAGTGATGAAGATTCAGGTTCTTACTATCAGGATCCTAGTCAGTCGGATCACAGTTTCTGGCCAACAGGTGATGACTTCTCATTTTTTTGAGCAATCAAGTCAATTTGTAGTTCTAGTTATTTCTATTCGCATGTATTGATTAAGGGGAGCAGGGGTCATGTCTCGGCCAACTATAATCTAGTAGAGGCTTCGTAGACAATCAGGTATAGTTATTGTATTCAACCTATTCTTTTCAGATTATAGTTGTTGAATATAAAACTTTGTTCAGAAATATATTGCACTAGTATTTCATAATTATGCTTCGGTTATTTTAGTTCTTTTACATGTTCATATTTAGTTGCTCATGACAATTCCAGTATTAAGGGTTAGCTTGGGGTCACTTGTGACTCGAAGCACTGTGTTACAACTTGGGGGTAGTCTCGGGTCGTGATAGATAGTTATGTGAAACCTTCTGAATATGAATAAATATGTGATGAATTTGGTGTGGTGAGTCAATCTTGGTTTATCTAGATGAAGAAATATGTGATGAATTTGGTGTGGTGAGTCAATCTTGGCTTATCTAGATGAATAAATATGTGATGAATTTGGTCCGGTGAGTCAATCTTATCTCATAAGCTTGGACCAAAATCTTGGACATGGAGAGAGGCTACAAAATCTAATTCTCAAAATGAAGGATGATTTCAAAAAATTTCACCTAACTCGGTGACATGATATGACCAAACTTGAGTTTGGAATAGCAACTTTGAAGATCAATGTAAGAACAAGAAGTGGAGTGTGTGATGCTCCTCATCAAGTGGTCAAAAGTAGCGAAGTGGAGTTAGTCTCAATATAAAAGGGTTGTGATAAACATGAATGAAATCATGGGTGTTTGCAACTGAGCCAGCCAATAAAATACCAAGATGCCGAAATCAAAGAAATGATACTAGTTTTGCAAGAAAACTCCAAAAGATCATATGTGGAAACTTTAGTTCATTTTAAAGTGATGGTTTCATTCACTTGAAGGCCAAAGATTATGAAGTTTGATTCTCAAATGGCCTAGTGACTCTCTCACTATATCCCAATTCTCCTCCACATAAAAATTATGTGAAGTTGGGGAAGAAATTAAAGATTTCAAAGTGGAGAGATCGAGTGAAATTTTTTATGCTCTCATGTTATCCATATGAGCTTTGAAGATTTAAAACTAGGGAGAAGGTTCATCACCTCGAAGTGAAAACACAAAGGGTGATGTAACAGGCATCGCCTGTGACATTAAATTATTCGCTTGATGGAAGGAAACCCATCGATATCCAAAACTTTTAATTCTTAGTTAATTTTGAGTTTTAGAATTTTTAGAATAGATTAAGATTTTATTTTTGACTAATCCTCATGGTTTCAAAGATTTAAAAGTCTTTTGAAGCTAAAATTTGAATAGAAATGATGTTTGAGGGTAAAATACCTTCAAAACGAGGTTTGGAGCACTTTTTGAGCATTCAAGCTTGCCAACAAATTGGTTGGGTGAGTCACTGAATGAGCACTGACCTCGCTAAAATATTAATAGATTTTCTTGCACCTAGCAGGCTCTAATGTCGCTAAAGTAATAAAGAGGCTGCAAATGCAGATTTCTCTAAAGCTAAAATCCATCACAAAAGTGAACCCTGTGTTTTCACTAAAGGTCACAAAAGCGACATAGAAGCCACTAAAATGGCATTGACAAATAGAAATTGCGTGGATAGGAGACCAAATGGTCTAAAAGTAAAACAAAATAGCTTTTATCTCACTTTCTCTCATTCTATCCAATCTTGTTGATCTTTCCCTTGAAAGAAAAATTCGGTATATCTTCTACTCTCTTGAACTCTTTATATGGGAAAAATTGTTAATCTCTTTCTCTTGTATTACTTGAATGTGGTGGGTATTGTTTGGGTGAAAAAGTTCATAAATTGAGGGGAGTGTAAGGCTTAAATATGTCGAATTTGCTTGCTACTAGTAAATGGCATGAGTTGGGCTGAAATATAACAAGTGGGGAAGTATTGAGTATCCATTTTTGTTCAAATAATATGATAATAGTAGACCCACCATGTGTTTGATAAATGGTTTGTCAGAAATCAGAATTGATTGGTAGAGGTTGTGTGATGAAATAGTTCAGACTTTAAACTGGTTGTCGATTGTTGTTATATTTGAACTCTTGTAGACTGAAATTTTGTGTGCAAAAATGAGTGATTGAGTTAATCTTCAAGATGGGAGATAACGCATCGCTTCGCAGTTCCCACTATTGCGACCTCTGGTGGCTTTCGCGATGTCTGCATTAGCGAAGCTCTAAAGTCTTTTGCGAGATCAGAAATGAGGCTTCCAGTTTTATGATTTTTCAATTTTTCTGTAAATGGTCCCTGATAGATTGCCAATGCTTTTCTTTGGCTTCAACCAATAGTTGCATTGTTTAACACATGTCTCTTAAAATTTCATGCTTTGTGATATATTCATTTTTTCAAAAGGTTAAGAATGACATGTCAACTTGTTGATGAGGTGGAAATAGATGAAGAGTATGATTGAAATATATTCATTTATGTTCGAGGGCAGAACATCTACTACCAAGACTTAATAAGGAAGAAGGTGTTCCTCAAAAGAGGGATTTGACTTGACAAGGTCCCCAAAAGTCTCTCTGGATTCTATCAAAGACTCAAAACCACGTGTTGGATATGCTTTGCACCCTAGCCTTGCAAGGCTAATGAACAATGGATAAGGGAATTTTATGCTAACCTCTTGGTGATGAACATCGCTACCAAATTGATGATTATTCGAGGAAAAACTATGAAATATGGACCAGAAGTGATAAATGAAGTATTTGGGTTGCCAAATAATGACATTGAAGCCTTCATGACAAAAGATTATGCACCGGGCAGTTGGTTAGTCTCAAAGTTGCGCTTGGTCAAGAATGTACCTTGGGCTATTTCAAAAGCTTGAATCACACCCACCTATTTATGGCTGAAGCTAGAAATTGGATGTCACATTGAATGTGGGTCACTTGATCATCAATGAGTTTCGATATTTCAAGATCCATAACAGTCCTTATCTTATGTTTCCTTCCATTATCACAGAGCTATGCAAATGGGACAAACTTGAGGAGGCACCGTAAGATAATTGGGTAAGTCCCCAAGGTTCCATTTTTTCCTTTAAAAGTGTGAGGTGAACGACAACCACAAATAGAAAGAGGTATGTAAGACTCTAGATGTTTAAATCATGGGAAGAAGTTAAAAAAAGAGTTCAGTTTGTTGAATGATTCAGCGAACCAACGAATAGGTTCGGCGAGCTCAAGGGTGACCGCCGGAAGTTATAATTTTTTTTATTTTGACCAATTCCTTATTAATAATGTAAGAAAAAATCGGTGAACCCCTGATACAGTGGACGATCTCGATGGAGACCACCAAATAGACAAGAAACTTTGATCTTAGGGACTGGCCAAGTCGGCGATGGAAGGTTCCATTTAGAGTATCAACGAATGGGTTCGGCAGACTCGACCGACTTCATTAATTTGACTTATCAGTTATTTTTTGGATTATTTTAGTCTTTTCCTACAAAATTAAACCCAAGATACATTATTTTGGTATATTTTTGGAGGACCTATAATTAACCAAACCTTTTGAATCCCCCTCATTCTCTCCCAAGCTATTACAATAAAAATCTTTTTTCTAGAATTCTCTTCCAAGGTTATCTTCTTCGCCAAGTCATGTTAGGATTTCCAAATTAAGACTAAGCCTTTATTACTAGAGCTTGTTGTAGGCTTTGATTACTACAGAATATGGGATTTCATCCATAGATCCTTCCATCCATGGAGTCCGAAGGTTTTCTTCAAGTTTCTCTTATGAATTCTTCTTTTAAGCCCTAATTTTTTATGGAATTGAACTAGGTCTTCTAAATTATGATTTATCTTAAGATTATTGATCAATTTAAGCAAAATTCACATCACACTATAAGATTTCAAGTTAAATTTCAATGACCAATACCATATGTTATTTTCAAGTATGTTTTCAAGGAATTATTATCATGAATTTCAAAGGATAGCAATGAACGTTTTATGAATGATTATCCATTCTATGAATCCAGAAAGGTTGTGAATGATGTTCAATAAAATGTCTATAGTGTGAAAGGAAATTCTCAGACACTCATGTTAAAGAGATGAAAGGTAATTCTCACCAACTCATGGATTCTTATAAAGTAATCATGTTAATAAGCTACTCTTATGGTTATTTTATGATGAGGATTGATCTCTTTTTTGGTTAATGATTTTAATGACTGTAATTTATGAATTCCGTTGGAATAATGACTAAGTACCAAGAGGACTTTGAGGTGGGTTTCAGTCCAATTGCCAAAGTAGTTACCCAAGGGAATCCTAGTAGCAACCTTTAGTCCCTAACTGCCTTTCTCTCATAGATTTAATGTGACAATATGTCTTAGCTAGTGGATACACAAATAGATTAATACTAAATAAAGGTCCCATCACGGAGTCTACCTTAGCAAGTAACCTCCCCCTTCTAGGTGTAGGAGTACATCAGATTCCATGTTATAGCTCACTTTATCTTAAGTGTCGGTTAAGGTCCTATCCCACACAAAAAGGTATATGTTCTCATGATAATGTTTTGATGCATTGACCATATGATTATGATGTTTAAATGTTTTCAAGGTTTTACTAATGTTTTAAGATATTTGTCATGCATCCCGTGTTCATATTGCTTATGCCTTATAATTATTACTCATACATACTTCTCACATACTTAGTGCATTCCATGTAATAATGCATACTTTTTTCTACATTGTATCATAATGTAGGGGCTGACGATCACCGCACACCTCCTATTCTTGAGTAGAGTTGAGCTTGCTTACTTCTATCATGGTGAGTCCTCATGATTCGATGACAAGACACTTTATTTTTATTACTTGTCACGACCCAACCTAGGGCCTAGTCATAACACAATGATCAGGATGCGAGGGACCCCAGCCTAATCCATCTTAGCATACATTGCATACACAAGGTAAAGAACAATATAAAAATTAGTGGAAGTAATCATTAAGTGAGGAATATTTACTAAGGGAAATCAACTCTATAAATGTCCAATCCATACTACACTAATATATCATCTAAACATGTCTCTAGTCTAATCTATGACGGAGGATTAGGACAAGCTCCTAGCTCACCCAAACAATAGAAGAAAGTGAAGACAATAGTAATCACGAATAAAAGTCTTATCCTCGGTAGAATGAGAACTCTCCAACTTCTTTGAAAACAAATCTCTAAACACGAATAGGATGATCGCGCGTGTCATCCATCCCTACATTATTAGATAATATATGCAAAATATGCATTAGTACGATTGAATGTACTAAGTATGTGAGGTATGCATGAACAAGTAATTAAAATATAATCATAACATAATATGGAAAGATAGTAACTGCCTATCAATTCATATTTAAAATATATTATGAATAGCTCATCTACTCAGTGATTCATAAGAATCTACCACTTTTGTGAGAATTGTCCTTATCACCATATTTAAAACATCATTTTATCTTAACTATGATCATCATCATAACTTTAACTTTATAATCTTAAATCTCAAGTTTAACTCAGATAAAACTTTCATTGAAAATCATTTAACTCATTATCAACTCATAAACTCATCTTTAACTTCATAATCATAGTTTGAAAATATATTTCTATGCATAGGCATCTATAAATCAACATGAAATCATGCAATTCTTATGAGAACATGCATATAAATATCATTGATAACATTTAAAAATGAAATCAAATCAGCCCAATGCAATTCATCAAAACTAGGATTCATAATCAATTGAAATTTGATTAAAAACTTGAGGGATATTTGGGACTTCATGGGTGGAAAGAGCCCATGAATGAATCCCCACATACATTGCTTGAATCCACTAAGGATTGAATAGGAACCTTGAAGAACTATGGAAACCCTAGCTTTAGATTGAAGGAGAAACCTTGAGAGACTTTGTTCTTGCCTTAGGAATTTTGAGAGAATGAATTGACTAGGAGAGAATTTGAAGAATAGAATATTTATAGACTTTGAATTTGGCCAAAAAAGTGTCTGGGTTCATTGAACTGAACTTTGGAAAATACACAATTGCCCTTCATTTTATCCCATATTTTGAACCTACGAATGAGTTGCTACAGGTCGTCGAAGTGTTAACGAATCATCTAAATGAGTCATCCTGCAGGTCTATGAAAAGTACAAAAAATCAAGTCTCTGAGGTTTGGGAACGAGCAAGGTTTACGACCCATCTTCTTGTCTATAGTACATTTTGTTGGCTTGTTTTGCCACTCTCAAAAACCTATAATTTATAAGTATCTGAAGTTTTGTGAAGGGTGGTTTTAATGACCCGTCATAGCTTCGACGAGCCGTCCTATGAATTCGTAGACTTTACCTTGAGGGGTTGCTGGAACTTAACCTCAGAACTCTTCCTACGAGTTGTGTCTACAGGTTGTCTAGCTGAGAACAGGTCATCAACATGAGTTGTAAGACCTTCCTTTGAGGTTGGTCATGCATACCAATAACAACTCCCTCCATGACTCATTTCTATGGGTTTTGAAAACTCCTACGACCCGTAGAGACAGTCCTAAACTTGGGTTCAGTTCAAGATTTGAGAATTTTCTCCTTGGTTCCGACCTTTTGACTTATGGTGTCTTACAATATTTCCCCCTTAGAAATATTCATCCTCGAATAAGATTAACTTATCATAAGAAATACACAGAAAGGGTACTTGCAACCCAACATGAACATGATGACATCTTATAATGCATGGAACATGAAACTTCAGCTTAACACAAAATCATAACGTTTAAAATCAACTTTTTCATGAACATGCATGCATATGAATGACATAGGAGGAATTGAATACGTAAGAGTTAAATTATCTTGAATAGGAGCAACTTACTACTTTAGGCTTGAGTACAGGGAAAGAGGTATGGGTATCTTTTAATCATATCCGCTTCTGCCTCCCAAGTATCACTTTCTACTTTTTGATTCCTCCATAACAGTTTGACGAACATAAAATCTTTGTTTCTTAACTTTTTAACTTTCTTCTCTAAGATTTCCATCGGAACTTCCTCATAAGTCAAATTCTCCTAAAAACTCATATCTTTCAATGGCACAATTGAGTTTGGGTAACCCATGAACTTGCTCAACTTAGACACATGAAACACTGGGTGAACCATAGCTAACTCGAATGGTAAATCTAACTCATAAGCCACTTTGCCAACACATCTCAATACCTTGTAAGGTCCAACATATCTAGGACTCAATTTTCATTTCTTGCCAAACCTCATTACACTCTTTATGGGTGAAACCTTCAAATAGACCCAATCATCCACTTCAATTTCAAGCTCTCTTTTCCTAACATCAGAATAGGACTTTTGATGACTTTGAGCCATCTTAAACCTTTCCCTTATGAGTTTTACCTTCTCCATAGCATCTTCCACAAAATCTGGACCAATCAAAGCCATCTCACCTACTTCAAACTATCCCACTGGGGATCTACATCTCCTCCCATACAATGCTTTGAAAGAAGCCATTTGGATGCTAGAGTGATAACTATTATTATAGGCAAAATCAATCAATGGGAAATGTTCATCCCAACTTCCTTTAAAATCAATAACACACGCTCTTAACATATCCTCTAAAGTTTGGATCATTCTTTTGGCTTGACCATCGATTTGAGGATGAAAAGTAGTACTTAACTTAACCTTTTTATCGAGACCATTTTGAAATGACTTCCAAAAGTGTGAAGTGAATTGGGTACCTCGATCCAATATGATGGACAAGGGCACACCATGAATTTGTACCAACTCACAAACATACAACTTAGTATAATCTTTGGCACTATAGGAAGTCTTAATCGGTAGAAAATGAGCCAACTTGGTCATACAATCTACAACAACCCTAATGGAATTGTGTTGCTTATTAGTACGAGGTAAATCAATTATGAAATCCATATACACATCTTCCCACTTCCAAGTAGGAATCTTAATATCTTGGGATAGACCTCCAGGTCTTTGATGCTCGACTTTGACTTTTTGGCAATTTGGGCACATAGCTACAAAATCCTCTATGTTCTTCTTCATACCATTCCGCCAATACACTTCTCTCAAGTCACGATACATCTTAGTGAACCCGGATGAATCGAATATTAGGAAATATGGGATTCATTAAATATCAACTCTCTCAACCAATCAATATTGGGTATACACAATCGACCTTGGTAATGTAGCACACCATCTCCCACTTGGGAGAAAGCCTTAATAGCTTTTTCATCCACTGACTTCTTTGACTCGACCAACGTTGGATCTTGGTCTTTCTATGCCTTGATATCCTCTACAAGAGAAGATTCTAAACCATTATGAACAAGAACACCTACATCATTAGAATCAACGAAACGCACACCTAAACGTGCCAACCTATGAACTTCTTTAATCAATTCTTTCTTATCTTCTTTAACATGTGCAACACTACTCATGGATAACCTAATTAGTGCATCGGCAACCACACTTTCCTTGCTCGGATTATACAACACACTCATATCATAATCTTTCAACAACTCAAGCCATATCCTTTCCCGAAGGTTCAAGTCTTTTTACTTAAACACATATTTTAAACTCTTGTGGTCGGTGAACATATCCACATGGACACCATAAAGATAGTGCCTCCAAATTTTCAAAGCAAACACAATCGCTGCTAGTTCAACATCATGGGTTGGATAGTTTCATTAATGCACCTTAAGTTGCCTAGAAGCATAGGCTATTAACTTACCAATATACCTTAAGATCCTATACCATTCCTCACCACCAAATTTAATCAACCTCGAAACCTAATCAAGAAGCACTCAATATGCCACACATTCACCCACATGCCATCAAAACCACATTCAAGCCTTGTTTCATAACCATTCTAATACACTCACTTGGAACCCTTAACAAAAAGTCATCAATAGCATTCTACAATCACTCGCATATCGACAACCACGTATTCAAGCCTCCCATTCTAACCACTTTATGGCTCTCTTGAAGTCAACATCTCTTAAGAATTTTCAAATCTACCTTAGCATCTCTACATCCATATTTGCATTAACTCCTAGCAAAGGCACATCAATATACTCTTACCTATCTATTGCACACAACAACATCCATATAGCTCTTCCTCCATTTCTATAATGTAAAATGGGATAAGCATGCCAAAATTTATCATAATAAAGAACAATCACTCTCTCTCTATCTATCATGACTCATCTACTATAATTTACATTGGAACACATAACCATACTTGATAACTATGTACTCTATCTCCCCCTTACGACAAAAATCAAATCTTATAGTAAGGTAAGGAGTAATAGAAGATAATGTAGAACCTAGATCTAACAATGCATATATATCAAAGTCAAAGACTTTCAATATACCAGTCATAACATTGGGCGAATCCTCTAACTCCTAATGAGTCTGAAGGGTATAAAATTTGTCTTGGTGCTGACCGCCACTTGAAGTAGTAGAACTTTGATCTGGATGACCTGTAGTCTGGGTTTGAACCTCAGCCTAGGGTCTAGTACCTCTCTTATACTCTCTTGTATGATGACCTATCTTTCTACACCTATAGCAAATATCTAATCCCGCTAAGCACTCTCCTCTATTATTTTTCCCACACTTAAAACACTTGGGAATTATAGATCCACTAAAACTACCACCAAGTTCGGATTGAGAAGTCTCTCCTTCATATCGAGCCCTCTTGGAATCCCTCCCTTTCCTAGAAGCTACCAGATAATCCCTCTCCTTATGTCCACTTTTGCTACAACTATAAGAATTTCTTGTACCGGCCAAGAACTTCCCTAGACTATTCCTACCACACCAGTAGCATGAGAAGTAGTATTTTTCCATTCCATCACTCTTCCTCATATTCGAGCCAAATATTTCCCCTTTTGACATCTTATGACGATTAAAGTCATTTCCTCTCTTAACATCACTTTTGCTCAACCTTTTCCTTTCTTTAAAATTCATGCTTATAGGAGTTACTTTTTGTTGATTCAATTGAGCAGTCACAGCTCAAGATAATAACACGAGGACATATTAGAGCTCTACATTAGAGATATTGATGCTTGAGGATGGGTCAATTGAAATTGAAGGGCTACTATCTTGACCAACCTCCTGGTTGTTTTCTTCTTGATGATACATCCTCTGAAAGGCATAGGACATGAGTTAGAAGGAATTCTTATAGAGTTCAACTCTATTATACGAAAAGACCATGAAAGATGTAAAGATTTCCTAAAATGCCTCATAGCCTCCTATTCATAGATGTGGTGTGGTTTACACCAATGAATAAGACTCTACTCAATACAACATGTTAGACACCCTAGGACACTTGAACCTTATGCTCTAATATCAAGTTTGTCAGGACCCGACCAAAAGCCTAGTCGTAACATGCCAATTAAGATATGAGGGACCCCTACCATAAGCCATCTTAGCATACATTGCATACATAAGGTAAAGAAAAATATGAGGATGAGTAGAACTAATCATTAAGTGGGGAGTGAGACTAAGGGAAATCAACTCTATAAACATCTAATTTCGACTACACCAATATATCATCTAAATATGCCTCTAGTCTAATCTATGATGGGGGCTTAGGATAAGCTCGTAGTTCACCCTAACAATAGAAGAAAGTGAAGACAATAGTAATCATGAATAAAAATCTTATCCTCGGTAGAATGAGGACTCACCAACTTCTTTGAAATCTAAAGAAATCTCTAGCCATGAGTAGGATGATGGCGCGTGTCGTCCGTCCCTACATTCTGAGATAATATAGACAAAATTTGTGTTAGTACATTTGAATGTACTAAGTATGTGAGCTATAAATGAACAAATAAAAGAATGTAATCAAAATTCCATAAGATGCTTGACCAATCAACCAATCATAATGAACATGTGTATAGTTTAAAAGCAATTTAAAACATGTGGAACTCATGGTCAAAGCATATCATAGAAACTTCAACTTCCAACTCATAGCTTTAACTCTAACTTGTGTGGTATAGGTCCTTTAACTGATAACTAAGATCGTGCGAGCTATTATATTGAATTTGATAAATTCTGCATCGAGACGGGCCGATGAATCCTACATCAAAATAGGGGAGGCTATCTTGCCAGGGCATAGTCCAAAGGTAACTCAACTCAAATAGGCTATATGGATCCACTAGCTAGGCTATAAATACTAACTACATGGGAAATGTAGTTTGGGACTTTAGAATGCTACTAGAATTCCCTTGGATAGCCAACTGTGTTATCCGACCGAACCTCACCTAGAAGTCCTCTCGGTTCTTAGTCAATATCCCACGACAACTCATTAAAACATAATCATAACATAGTAGAAAGAGATAGTAACTGCCTATCAATCTATCTTTACAAAATATTAGGAATAGCTCATCTACTCAGTAATTCATAAGAATCTACAACTTCGATGAGAATTGTCTTTATCACCATATTTAAAACATCTTTTGATCATAACTCTGATCATTATCATAACTTTAACTTTATAATCATAAATCTCAATTTTAACTGGTATAAAACTTTCATTAAAAAAAATTTAACACATGATCAACTCATAAATGCATCTTAACTTCAAAACCATAGCTTGAAAATATAGCTTTAGCATGGGCATCTATAAATCAACTTGAAATAATGCAATTAATATGAGAACATGCTTATAAAGATCATTGATAACATTTAAAAATGAAATCAAACCATCCCAATGCAATTCATTAAAACTAGGGTTCATAATCAATTAAAAATTGCATGACAACTTGAGGAATCTTTGGGACTTGATGTGTTGAAAGAGCCCATGAATTAATCCCCACATACCTTGCATAAATTCACTAAGGAATGAAGAGAATACTTGAAGAAATCTGGAAACCCTAGCTTTAGCTTGAAGGAGAAACCTTAAGAGTCTTTGTTCTTGCCTTAGGAATTTTGAGAGAATGAATTGAATAGGAGAGGAATTTGAAGAATAGAATATTTATAGACTTTGAAATTGGCCATAAAAGTATCTAGGTTAATTGAACCAAAATTTCAAAAATACATAATTGCCCTTCATTTAATCCCGAATTTCAAACTTATGAATGAGTTCCTATGGGTCATCGAAGTGTTGACGAATCATCTTAATGACTCATCCTGCAGATCTGAGAGAAGTACCAAAAATCAAGTCTCTGAAGTTTGGGAATGGGCAAGGTTTATAGCTTGTCTTCTTGTCTACGATTAATGTCGTTGGCTCATTCTCTAGGTCTTAAAAAACTACAAATTATAAGTATCTGATGTTTTGTGATGGGTGGTTCTTACAACCCATCATAGCTCCAACGAGCTGTTTTTTCAAGTCGTAGACTTGACCTTGAGGGGCTGTTGGAACTTAACCTCAGAACTCTTTCCAAGAGTGGTGTCTACGAGTCGTCTAGGTGATAATAGGTCATCAACATGAGTCATAAGACATTTTTTTGAGATTGGTAAAGACTACCAATATTGACTCCTTCCATGACCCATTACTACGAGTCATGTAAACTTCTACGACTCGCAGAGACAATCATAAACTTGGGTTCAGTTCAAGATTTGAGAATTTTCTCCTTGGTTTCGACTTTTTGACTTACAGGGCCTTACATTGCTTCCTATGAATCTGTCATCATTTATATTGGGTGAGCTAGGAGCTTCTCTTATGCCCCCATCTAGGCTAGTAGAGGCATGTTGGATATGATAGAGTCTATGTGATCTGTTCATTTCGAGTTTGAGACTATTCTTGTTAAGACTTTATTTCCACTTTTATGTTTTAGTCTTATTTCTGTATTCACCTTTTATATTCTCATTAATGATATTCTAAGAGACTTGGTTGGACTCCTATAGGATTTCAATCATTGTGTCACACCTACGATCTAACTTAGGTCATGAAAAAGTTTGTATCAGAGCACAAGGTTTAAAGTGTCGTAGGAAGTCTAACATTCCGCACCAAGTAGAGTCTTGTTCATTGGTATAAAGCGCACCACGTCTATGAATAGGATACTATGAGGCATCTTAGGAAAAACATCACTTCTTTCGTGATCTAATTGTGTAATAGAGTTGAACTCTAAGGTTTCTTCCTTTAATACTTACTCTTTACAATTACAGAAATATAACAAGATAAGTGAAAGTAACAGCTCAAAAGTGAAGTCTAAGGGTTAGAAATACTCAATAAGTGTGTAAAATGGACTGCACAATAATTAATGTCTAAATATGCATCTAAGTCTATGCTTGATGACGGCTTAGGACAAGATCCCAACTCACTCAAATCATAAGAAGAAGGCATAGTAGTCATATGAAAGAAAAGTCACGTCCTCGATGATATGAGGAATCACAAACATCTTGGACAACTAAAGAGACTCTAGCCATGAATATGATTGTTGACGTCCGCCCCTACATTATGAAATAATGTAGGCAAATTATGTGTTACTACAGAGAAGGTACTAAGTGTATGAGATATGCATGAATAAGTAAAAGAAATTGAACAATATGACATGAGATGCATGACCAACATAATGAACATGAATAAGGCTTAAAAGCATTTAAAACACATGAAAGCTTATGCTCAATGCATCATAAAACCTCATAGTCAAACTTACATCTCTGCATAAAACTTGTGCGGGATAAGACCTATAACCGACATCTTAAGACCATGCGATCTATAAAATAGAATCCGATGTAACTCTCACATCAAAAAGAGAGAGGCTACTTGCTAAGGTAGACTCTGTGAGAAACAACTTTAACTCAGTAGCTATACGTGGATCCACTAGCAAATCCATGAAGGCAAATTATGTGGGAAACATAGTTTGGGACTTTAGGTTTCTACTAGGATTCTTTTGGATAACTAACTACATTATCAAACTGAACCCCACCTAGAAGTCCTTTCGATGCTTAGTCAATATCCCAACGGAATTCATTAAAACATGATAATAAATATTATAGGAAAAAATAGTAACTACCTATTAATCCATCTTTATAAAACATAATAAGAGTAGCTCATTAACTTTAGTGATTCATAGGAATCCATAACTTCGGTGAGAATTATTCTTATCACCATCTAAAACATGATTGTGTGAGAATTGTACTTACCACATCATAATAACTATATTGGATCATAATTGATCATCATCATTACTTTCATCATTAAATCATAATCTCAACTTTATTTATAAAAGCTTTCCTTTGAAATCATTGAACTCATGATCAAAACACATGTAAATCATCATTGAACCTCATAATCATAATTGAAAGTAACTTTATGCATGGGCATTCATAATTCAACTTAAAATCATGCAATTCATGTAGAAAATGCTTAGAATAATCATTGATAGCAATTTAAAATGAAATTGAAACAGCTCAATGCAATTCATTAAAACTAGGGTTAATAGATAATTGAAAATTGCAGAAAAACTTGAGATAACCTTGGGACTCCATGGGTGAAAGAAACTCATGGATCAATACTCACTTACCTTCATTAAAATCCCTTAGAATTGAAGAGAAACCTTGATGAAAATCTAAAACCCTAGCTTGAAATTTGAAAGAGAGCTTGACAGAATTTGTGTTATTGCCTTTGGAGAATTTAAATGAATGATTTAGAATAGTGGGAATTTTGAAGAATTAGGTATATATAGACTTTGAACTTATCCATAAAAGTATCTAGATATATTGAACCAAACCTTGACAAAAGACACAATTACCCTTTATTAAAACTTGAATGTGGCCGCTCTATGACTGAGGTTCTACGAGTCGTTCTCAAGTCTACGACTCGTAGACATGAGTCATCATGTAGGTTTCTGAGAAGACCCTGATTTCAGGGTCTCTGAACTTTTCTTACAATTTGTCTATGACTCGTAAACTTCCTTACGACTAGTCTAAGTCATTCGTCCTGCAGGTCTCACAAACGTACATTTTTGGAGTCTCTGAACTTTGTGCATGAGTTTACGACTCATCAACAAGACGATGACTCATTTCTTATTTACAGATCCACTAGCCTAAATAGCGTATAAGGGCTCCTATATTGGCGCATAGTTAATGCAACATGAGACTTTACTTAAGGACCCCTTAGGTTGAGTTCCATCTACATGCTATATTCGTTGCTAGGTCAATCCCACGGAATAACATTTAAATATCATAATAACATAAGCACTCGCATAACTTTAGACATCAAAATCATCATTCGGTGGAATAGCTCATTAAAACCTTTTCTTTGATTCGAATTTGTGAGAATTGTCCTTATCACAGTCTGTGGTGCTCACCATGGTCCGTGATGGCTTCCATGGTCCATACCTAGTGCCATTTTATTGCATTTTCTTGAGAATTCTTCCTTCGTTCCTTGGTTTGGGAACTTCCACCTTTCTAGGGTCTTATATTCACTTGTCGGTCTAAGTTTTTCACTGGAACCTCCTCATAAGTCAAATTCTCTTCAAAACTCACACCTTTCAATGGTATAGTGGAATTCAAATCAACCACAAACTTAGTCAATATAGATACATGAAACACCAGGTGAACCATATCTAACTCCAGTGGCAAATCTAACTCATAAGTCACCTTGTCAATACATTTTAATATTTAATAAGATCCAATGTACCTTGGACTCAATTTCCCTTTATTATCAAAATGCATTACACACTTATTAGTACGATCCAAACCAATTACAAAGTCCATATTCATATCTTCCCACTTTCATGTAGAAATTTCAATGTCTTGAGCTAAACCTCCCATTTTTTGATGCTCAATTTTAACTTGTTGACAATTTGAACACTTAGCCACAAATTCTGCTATGTCCCTTTCCATACCATTCCAACAATACACTTCTCTCAAATCGCGATACATCTTTGTGGATCCTGGGTGAATTAAATATCGAGTACTATGAGCCTCATTCAATATCATCTCTCTTAAACCATCAATATTAGGAACACACAACCGGCCTTGATAATGTAGTACACTATCTCCCCCTTGGGAGAAAGCCTCAATGGATTTTTTGGAAACCAACTTCTTTAACTCAACCAAAACCGGATCATGGTCTTATTTGGCCTTAACATCCGCTACAAAAGACGATTCTGCACCATTATGCATAAGAACACCTCCATTATTAGAATAAAACAAACGCACACCTAAATGTGTTAATCTATAAACATACTTAATCAATTCCTTCTTATCTTCCTCAACATGTACAACACTAGTCATTGACAATCTACTTAGTGCATCGGCGACCACGTTAGCTTTGTCCGGATGGTACAATACACTCATGTCATAGTCTTTCGAAAATTCAAGCTATCTCATTTACCAAAGGTTCAAGTTCTTTTGCTTAAACACATACTGTAAACTCTTATGGTCGGTGAACACATCCACATGGACACTATGAAGATAGTGTCTCTAAATCTTTAAAGCAAATACCACCGCTGCCAATTCCAAGTCATGAGTTGGATAGTTTTTTTCGTGCACCTTAATTTATCGAGAAGCATAGGCTATCACATTACCATGTTGCATAAATATACAACCAAGACCGACCCTTGAGGCATCACAATACACAACAAAACCATCAAACCCTTCCGGCAAGGTCAAAAGAGGGGATACAGTAAGACGATCTTTCAACTCTTCTCACAAGCTTTCGACTATTGGAACTTTACTTTCTTTTGAGTAAAATTAATCAAAGGTGATGATTTCTCTAAAAAACCTTCCACAGACCTTCTATAATATCTGGCTAGACCCAAGAAACTTCTAATATCTAAAAGAGACAATGGTCTAGGCCAATTCTTAACTGCCTTATGTTTCTTAAGATTAACCATAATCCCTACACCAGACATAATGTGACCAAGAAAATCGCCCTCCCTTAAAAAAACTCATATGTATTAAACTTGGTAAATAATTG
Source organism: Solanum dulcamara (assembly GCF_947179165.1). Lineage (NCBI taxonomy): Eukaryota > Viridiplantae > Streptophyta > Magnoliopsida > Solanales > Solanaceae > Solanum > Solanum dulcamara. Next base: position 55,316,871 of record NC_077243.1, read on the forward strand.
CTTGTCCTTTAGAGTTTGTAACACAATCCTTAAGTGATTAACATGCTCCTCCTCATTCAAAGAGTAAACCAATATGTCATCAATAAAACAATCACAAACATGTCCAAATATTATTTGAAAACCCTATTCATTAAGTCCATGAATTCCACGGGGACATTGGTCTAACCAAATGACATAACTAAGAACTCATAATGGCCATACTATGTTCAAAATACCATGTTGGGAATATCACACTCCCTTATCCTTAATTGGTGATAACCGAAGCGGAGATCAATCTTAGAGAAGTAACTTACCCCTTGCAATTGGTCAAATAATTTATCTATCCTCGGAATTAGGTATTTATTCTTGATGGTCACTTTGTTCAATTTTCGATAGTCAATATACATACATAGAAAACCATCCTTCTTTCTAACAAACAACACAGGAGCACCCATGGGGATATAGAGCCCGTTTGGATGGGCTTAAAAAAGTAACTTTTATGTATGAAGTGCTTTTAGAATTTTGAAGTGCTGAAAGTTATTTTTATAAATAAGAAGTTGAGTGTTTGGATAAAAGTGCTTATAATGTGAATTTTAGGGTTAAAAGAATAAAAAAAGGTAGTTTGGGAATTTAGTTAAGATATAAGGGATATAAAAGTAATTTCCATGGTCAAAGAAAATGACTTTAAGCACTTTGAAAAAAAAAGTTAGGAATCCTAACTTTTCATTTTTGACTGACTTTAAGAACTTTCTGGCTTAAAGTCAGCATTAGGCAAACACGTCCAAAAGCTGAAAAGGGGCTTTAAGTTGGTTTTGACCAACTTAAAGCCAATCCAAACGGGCTCATACTTGGTTTAATGAAACCTTTGTCTAAAAAGTATTTCAATTGATCCTTTAACTCTTTTAATTCCACTGAAGCCATTTGGTAAGGAGGTATAGAAATAGGTGGAGGACCCAAAAGAAGGTCTATACCAAAGTGAATTTCCCTTTCAGGAAGGACATCGGGTAGATCATCAGAAAACACATTCGGAAACTCATTAACCATAGGGATAGACTCTAGAGTAGGGGCTTCAGAATTTGCATCCCTAACCCTCACAAGATAGTAGATACAACCCTTGGAAATTATTTTTGAGCTTTAAGGCAGGAAATGAATTGACATTTGAACATGAAATTACTACCCTTCCATTCTAGGACAAAATCATTTGGGAATTGGAACTTAACCACTCGGGTTTTACAATTAATAGAAGTATATCATGCATATAGCCAGTCTATACCAAGGATAACATCAAAATCGGTAATCCCAAGCTCAACTAGATCACATAGAGTAAATGTATGGAAAATTGAAACCAGACAACTTTAAAAGACTCTTTTAGACATAAGCGACTCACCTATGAGACTATAAATAGAGAAAGGCTCTAATAATATTTTGGGGCTAACATCAAATCTCATGGACACAAATGGAGTAACAAAAGACAAATTTGCACCTAGATCAAGTAAGGCATAAACATCACAGTAAAATACCCGTAACAACATCAAGGGTCTTCTCTACTTCTTACCTACCACAAAGAGAATAAAATCTATTGTTTTGTTGACCACCCTTTGGTTGAACTTGAGCACATTGAGAAACTTGGCCTCCATGAGCAAATTGGTCTTGAGGATAACCACCTTTGACTTTACACTCCTTAGCATAATATCCCGGCTTACCGCATCAATAGCACACATTCAACCCACTAGAGTCTCACCCTTGTGGTTCTTGCCACACTTCTTGCATATGGTGCTCACTTGGACAATAGGAGCACCTCCTTGAGGTTTAGGGTTGGGCACCTTATACTTATCAAACCTTGGAGTAGTATCATTTGAAGATCCTTGTCCGAAATAACCTTGGAAAAAATCAGGATGTCCACCACTTCTAGACTTAACATAAGAGGAATCACCACCATCGGTCCTTGCCCTCTTGGAGTACCTAGTTTTCTCCTTTAACTTCTCACTCTCTGTTTGCTCTACATAGGTCATAAATCTAGAGATGTCCATTTATCGAATCAACATATCCATCTTACACTCCTTAGAAACCATATCCTACACACTTGACATAAACTTGTTTATACGAGCTCTTGGGCCGGTAACCATAAATGAAGCATATTTCGACATTTGAGTGAAGTTGAGGGTATAATCCCTCACACTCATACCACCTTGCTTAAGGTTGATGAATTCTTGTACCTTGTCCTCCCTCTACTCCAATGGGAAAATCAATTAAGAAGCACTCCTTTGAACTCGTCCCAAGTCACTAGATCCACCTTTCTAGGCCTCTCACTTTTCCATTGATCAAACCAAATATGAGCAACACCCTTCAAATGATACATATCCAACTCCGCCTTCTCAAGTAGGCTAACCCCTATAATCTCTACAATCTTGTGAATGCTATCAACAAACTCTTGTGGATCCTCTTCTACCTTAAAACCCTAAAACTCTAGAGGATTTATACTTATGAAATCACGAACCCTTGTTGCCGATGTACCCATATTTGGTTCATGGGAGAAACTACTTCATGATTTAATTGGGTCTTCATAGCTTGAGCAAGTACTTGAAAGGCCGCTTGAAACTCGGCATTAGAGATTTGTTCATTCAAGGGATCTTTCGGAGTTTGTTTCTCCTCTTCAACCACATTCCTTTGAGTGAGGTATCTTCATGGAGGCATTTTTTGAAAATCCCAAAGAACAAGCATTAGAGGGAAAGACATAGAGTACCACTCCACCGCATGACATAGATTGTAAAAAAATGAGATTTTCCAAAGAGATTTCGTAGCCTCCTATTAATGGATAGGGTGCACTTCACACCAATGAACAAGACTCTACTTAACGCAGAAGGTTAGACTCCCTAGGACACTTCTAAACCTTGTGCTCTAATACTAAGTTTGTCATGACCCGAGCCTAGGTCCTAGACGTGACACGATGATCAAGATTATGAGGGATCCTAACCAACCCATCTTAGCATACAGCACGTACATAGGGTAAATAAATATAACAAGATAAGTAGAAGTACCAACTCAAAAATTAACTCTAAGGGATAGAAATACTCAATCAGTGTCCAAAATGGACTATACCATATTTAACATCTAAACATACCTCTAAGTCTATGCTTGATGGTGGATTAGGACAAGCTCCTATATCACCCGAATAATAATAAGAAGTCATAGTAGTAATATGAATAAGAAGTCACATCCTTGATGATATGAGTACTCGCTAACTTCTTGGACAACTAAAGCAAATCTAGCCACATACATTATGAGATAATGTAGGGAAAATATGTGTTAGTACATAGAAGACACTAAGTATAAGAGATATGCATGAATAAGTAAAAGAACATGAACAATATAACATGAGATGCATGACCAACATAATGAATATGAATAAGGCTTAAAATTACTTAAAACACAAGAAAACTTATGGTTAATGCATTATAAAACTTCATACTCAAACTTACATACTTGCATAAAACTTTTGTGGGATAAGACCTTTAAGCGACATCTTAAGACAATGTGATATATAATATGGAATTTTATATAACTCTCACATCAAGAAGAGAGAGGCTACTTGCTAAGGTAGACTCTGTGAGAAACAACTTTAACTCAGTAGCTATATGTAGATCCACTAGCAAAGCCATGAAGTCAACCTATATGGGCAATATAGTTTGAGACTTTAGGTTGCTACTAGGATTCCCTTCGATAACTAACTATGTTATCGTACCAAAACCCACCTAAAAGTCCTCTAGGTGCTTTATTAATATTCCAATGGAATTTACTAAACCATGATCATAAACATTATAGAAAAAGATAGTAACTACCTATCAATCCTTTTTTATAAAACATAATAAGAGTAGCTCATTAACTTTAGTGTTTCATAGGAATTGATAAGTTCGGTGAGAATTGTCCTTATCACCATCTTAAACGTGATTGTGTGAGAATTATACTTATCACACCATAATAACTATCTTGGATCATAATTGATCATCATCATTACTTTTATTATTAAATCATAATCTAAACTTTATTCATAAAATATTTCCTTTGAAATCATTGAAGTCATGATCAAAACACATGTAAATCATTATTAAACCTCATATCATAATTGAAAATAAATTTATGATTGGATATTCATAATTTAATTTAAAATCATGCAATTCATGTAGAACGTGCTTAGAATAATCATTGATAACAATTTAAACTGAAATTGAAATAGCTCAATCCAATTCATCAAATCTAGGGTTAATAGATAATTGAAAATTGAAGAAAACTTGAGAAAACCTTAGGACTCCATGAGTGAAAGGAAACCATGGATAAATACAAATATACCTTGATTGAAATTACTTAGAATTGAAGAGAAACCTTCATAAAAATCTGAAACTCTAGCTTGAAACTTGATGGAGAGCTTGAGAGAATTTGTATTATTGCCTGTGGAGAATTTAGATGAATGATTTAGAATAGTGGGAATTTTGAAGAATTAGGTATATATAGACTTTGAACTTGGACATAATAATGTCTAGATACATTGAACCGAACCTTGCAAAAAGACACCATTATCCTTCGTTAAAACTTTGATGTGGACCTATGATTGAGGTTCTACGAGTCATTCTTAAGACTACCACTCATAAACTTGAGTCGTCGTGCAGGTTTCTGAGAAGGCCGTGATTTCAGGGTCTCTGAAATTTTCTTATAAGGTGTATTTATGACTCGTAAACTTCCTTACGACTCACCGAAGTCAGTCATCCTGCAGGTCTCACAAACCTGCATTTTTAGAGTCTTTGAAGTTTGTGCTCGAGTTATCCTTATAACTCGTCAATAGGATGATGACTCGTCCTATTAAATCATAAGACTCTTCCTAAGGATGGTACTGAAAAATTCTCAAGAGGTTACTCTACTACTCATCTCTATGAATCATAGAAGTGAATACGAATCATTAGTGAATCATCGACTCAAAGATAATTACACTTGGATAAATTTTTCTTTTATTCAAAATTTCTGGCTTCCGAGGTCTTACAATAGTCTGATGGAGAAGGAGGACTTACCAACTTATCAACTTAAGGGAGTTGCAGAAGGTTTATATAAGTAATGGAAGGATGAGAAAGATAGAGATGATGGTTCCGTTTATTGGGAATAATTAAAAAGGGTAATTATATGAAGTTATATCCTTTCTCTTGGCATATTTTGGCATAAGTACGCAGAGCTACCCTTCTTTCCTCTTGATATGTATTTTACATAAGTGTGGTACTATGATGGTAAGGTATGCAATAATAAGGTTATCATACCAAACCCATGACGGGCCGGGTACGATATATGTAAGTGATGACTCCTTGAGGAAAAGTAGAGACTAGGTAAAGCTTATTCTTTCTCTTCCTTTGGCATGTCCAAATTATAAGTAAAATATGATATGAGCTCTGGGGTAACTCCACTTTTAAGTCCAAAATGTAACCCGTATCTCTTATTCACTTCTGAATATCAAGCTCTTATAGTAAGTTGAACTACTTTCCGTGAACTTCATAGGTTGAGAAGTACTTAATGCATAAGATCCTAGTCCTAAGTACTATGTGGCGATGGGTATCCCTAATTCTATGAACTGTTAGTATTAATTTAGTACATGTCTAGGGTCCTCGATATCCTAAGTGATATAAGCCTCAATGTCATTTAGAAGGAACTCGAAATGGCTACACTACTATTCTAGTCCTCGAACGATAACTTAATCTTCTTACATTATCGAGTCTCTAATAATGATTTGGATTATATATGGTTACTCACTACTTGATTCGTGTATACTGTAATACAACTAACACCAAGTCCATAAAGGGCCGGGTACAGTATATGATAATTATGACACCGATCCCATAAAGGGATGGGTACAATATATAATGATTATGATACTGAGTCCCATAAAAGGCCGGGTACGGTATATGATGATATGATGACATCGAGTCCCATAAAGGGACGAGTATGGTATATGATGATTATGACACCGATTCCTATAAAGGGTCGGGTATGATATATGATGATATGATTACACCGAGTCCCATAAAGGGCCAGGTACGGTATATGATGATATATTGACACCGAGTCCCATAAAGGGCTGGGTACGGTATATGATACGTGGATCTGGCCAAATGTTCCTCGACATTACTATATGATACGTAGATTGGACTAAACTTTCCTCGGCATTACTAGATAATACACGGATAGGACCGAACATTCCTTGGCATTACTATATGATATGTGGATCAGACCAAACATTCCTCGACATTATTATATGATGTATGGATTGGGATATACGTTCCTCGGCATGTACTTACTATATACATGGATCGGGCTGTATGGTTCACAACGCTAATAATATATATGTGCTTATGATGACAGAATGATATAATGGTACCCCGAGTCCCCTAACGGGCCAGGCACAGTATGGGATGGTAATATGTATGACTTTCGTTTATAAGATGCGAGTACGATAAATGGTTAAATGTTATACTTTCCCCCTATATACCTACGCCAATTTTAATCTCCTTATGATGTCTATGCTTTACATACTCAGTACATATGTCATACTAACCCCTCTTTCTTTGGAGGGATGCATTTATGCCCGTAGGTATAGATACATACTTTGGGGATCTGTCAGTGTAGGAGTTCCACTCAGCAGTTCAGAAGCGCTCCATTGTGCCAGAGCCTAGTTTTGGTATTAACCTTCGATGTATATATTTATTTCTTCACGGGTACGGCAGGGGCCTTGTCCTACCTTATATTACTGTTCTTACTCTTAGAGGTCTGTGGACATGTATGTGGGTTGTATATACATGTATGTATAGTGGTTCCTATGATAAGCCTCGCCGGCTTATATGTTATCATGCCTGTTGATGTGCTATAACTTAAATAGGGGACAAATTTACTTACAAATAGAAAGGATATATCCGAGTCCCCAATTTTGGCACCTGTCATAGCCTACAGGGTTGGGTCATGACAGAAACCCACATACCTTTGGGAAACAAAATCGCTAATGAAAACTTAGAAGAAATGGAGACTTGAAGATGCCTTTAGATGAAACCCTCGCTTGGCTTGAAACTCTTGGGAGAACTTGAGAAGAGAGAATTTGTGTCTTGAGTCTAAGTGTGAGAAATGAGAGTTTAGAGGAGTTATGGGCTTTTAGTTAGGTCAATTCAGTCCCCAAAATGACCATAATTAAATATTAAAACACAGCAAAAGACCAAAATACCCTTTTTAAAAACTGCCCATACTAGCCTCATGGGGACCCTTCATAGTACGTGGTGCCCATAATGGCCCGTAGTGAGGTCCCGCGATGATTGACTTGGAAATTTTTTTGGGAAGTATGTAGGGTAGGTCTTTGAACTTTCTTCATGGATGACCTTCATGGTTTGTTAAAGGCATCACAAACCGTGAAACATAGCCGTGGTGCCGGTCCTGCAGGAGGCCTATAGAGTGACCACCATGGAAACACACCACAATCTGTGAAGGGCTCTATGGACCGTGGTGGTCGTTCATGGTCCTTGCCTTAGGAAATTTTCTGAGAGCCTTAGGGAAGGGTCACTACAAAGGGCTTTACGATCAGTGTTTCTCAACACGATCCGTGGTCCCTCCTCGTGGTTCCATCTCCATAGGTCCGAGCCTCTGAACCACCACCATGGTTTCTCACCACAAGGTGTGGTGTGTACCATAGCCCATGATGGCATTCTGTGGTTGACACCTGGTACCTATTTTATGTATTTTCATTCCTTGTACCTCATTTTAGGACTTTCCAAATTTCTGGGGTTCTACACCTAATCAAATATAAATCTTTCAAAAGTAACTCACACCATAAAGTTTTTCGAACAAGTCATCGATCCTAGGGATGGGATACTTATTCTTAATGGTGACCTAAGTGAATTGCTGATAATCAATGCACACTCAAAGATATCCATCCTTCCTTCTAACCAAGAGAACCGGAGCACCCTAAGGAGAGATATTTGATCTAATCAAGCCCTTATCCAACAAATCTTTCAAATAATCCTTTAACTCTTTTATTTCTTTCAAGGGCATTCGATACGGAGGAATAGAAATAGGTTGGTATCGGGGAGAAGATCATGCCAAAATCTATTTCCCTTTCGAGAGTGATAACTGGGAGATGATCGAGGAAAATTTGTAGAAACTTATTAAATATTGAAACTAGCTCAAGAGTGGTAGCTTAGGAATTTGTGTCCCTAACATGTACTATATGATAAATGCAACCTTTGGAAATCATTTTCTGAGCTTTAATGCACGAGATGAATTGACCTTTAAACACATAATTGCTACCTTTGTATTTTAGGACTGGCTCATTAGGAAACTCAAACTTGACCACACCGGTCCTATAACATATAAAAGAATACATGCATGAAGACAATCCATATCAAGAATAATATCAAAATTGGTCATATCAAGCTCTACAATATTAACTAAGGTGATGAAATTGGGAAATTTTGATAGACTCTCTTAGTCACAGCTGAATCTCCAACAAGGGTCTAGACTGAAAAAGGCTCTAACAAAATCTCGGGACTAACAATGAATTTATAGTAAGATAGGGAGTAACAAATAATAGAGTAGCACCCGTATCTTGCAATGCATAAATATCAAATAAATACTTTCAACATACCATTCACAACATCAGGAGAATCCTCTAATTTCTGACGAGTCTGAAGGAAATAAAATTTGTTTTGGAGCTGACCGCCACTTGAAGTAGTACCACACTGACCCGATTGGACTATATCCTAAATCTGAGCATGGGTTCTAGCACCACCCCTACAGTCCAACCCATAGGAAACCTTGTCTATTCAGCGAAGGATCTGATAAGGTCAATACATCTCGGACTAAGGTCCTCTTTCTTGCTGACTCTAATCACTTTCTCTGTGGGCGATGCTTTTGAGAGTGCTTAATTATAACTTGAAACCTTAGAGATCAATGTTGATTATCCGTGTATGACTTCTGTCGACTCTGTGCTTCTAATAATCTCCCCCGAATAAGCTTCACCTTGTATACCGCCTATTGAACCACGTCTAGGATTATTAGTCGTATTTTACTAACACTAAACCAACCAATTGGCGACCTACACTGTCTACCATACAAAGTCTCATATGGGGCCACCTGGATACTGGAATGATAGTTAATATCATAAGTGCTCTTGGCAGGTGGTAGGCAATTGTCCTTGTTACCTTTGGGGTCAACCGTATAGACCCACAACATATCGTCTACCGTGTAGCTACCAAGATTAGTCTGTCAATTAGTCTGAGGGTAAAATGGTATACGAAGACCTATTTGTCTTCCCAATCTCTTTGCGGACTAATCTTCGGTAGGTAACTGTAACTTGGGCTCCTTCGTCTGGGACAATAGCTATGGGGACTCCATAAGGTCCTACCACCCTCTTAACTTATAATTTTACACAATCTCGACTGGACAAGTAGTCCTTGATTGAAGGAACATAGTATGATATTGTTAATTTGTGACTAATATTTCATATAGAATTATTTGTCCAGGGAGTGCAAAGTGAGTCTTGTAGATGAGGTCGTATTGTGGAATCTTTGACCTCGTATGTTACTTCTTGCCTTCTTTAGATGACATCAACTGGTACCCTCGCCTTTTTGTTTTTCTTTTTTCCCATCAGAGTTGGCTACCAAGTTTTATTGAAGTCCTCTCACACAATGACCTATATAGTCGTTCTGTGGTTTGCTTTATCATTAAATGGTATTATGTTGAAGAACTTTGGTATACAAGTGTGCCATTTATTAGTAATCGGCTAATCTTGCTTATTTTGCTTAAGCTTTTTTACAATTCTCTTATCGTAACTTATAACACTCTAGGTACATAATCTCATGTCGTTTCTTCACCACTAATTTGGATTCTCCCATCTCGTGCGATCATAACAACACTAACGCACTGGATCCCACCAGAATTCTGAAGTTAAACGTGCTTGGGCAAGATTAGTACTAACATGGGTGGCCCCCGAGAAGTCCTCATGTCATATTCCATTGCCATCCTTGCAATAATGTGTGAAGGCACTCATCTTAGCCTAAGATTGACCTTAGCATTTTCTCGCTAGTCTTCATGTTTCGCCTTTCCCTCTCTTCATCTCTCTTACAACCAGTATCGGGGTAGATCTTTAATTTAACCATGACTGTATCCTTTTTGGCTATTTGATTTAACTTCTCTTTGTATTCCTCTATAACGTCTCCAAAATATCATAACTCTTTTTCATCATGTACTCTTCCTCTTGGTGTTATGTTGTATATAACTATTCTTAGGTTGCACAACTACTCTTATACCACTGGTATGAGGTAAATGTAGTCTTTTTGTCTCCCGGCCTGTCTTGCTTTACATATCGACTTCATACTAGAACTTGCTCATGCTAACGCTATTTTGTCCTTCTGCTTTCTTTTCTTCCTTTATGTACTCCTTGGTCTCCTCATTTTCTATCATAGGAGATTTTCTATTCTCCTTGCTACTTTTACGTCCCGATATCAGCGACCAATGACACTATTGCCATATCTTAATATTTACTCAAACACGGCCCTACTACCATTTTTGTGCCCTTAGTTTGCTTAGTCCTACTCTCTTATCGTATTCACCCCTTTTTGTAAGCACCCATGATTCTTCGCACGGTCTCAGATATCGTGGCTTCTATTTATTTATTGTTGGCCTTGAGCTCTTGCTAACTCATGCCAGTATGGGATCTCGCTTGAAATTTAAGCGGTCCCATCAACATGTGACAGTGTTAGTTGATTTCCTCTAACTCTTATATTTCTCTAGTCCACTTCCCCCTTTAGGATGTACCCATGTCATCCTCTATTTATTTTCAACTGTTCATACGCATATGATTCTGTTCCAACACATTTGACATACTGCACCATGTCTACACCTTCTGTTAAGTCATTTATACTTTAGGTTTCCCCTATAAGAAACCTTAATATAACCATGGGGTGCTCAGAATTCTCAATAACTAGTACCCAATCTAGTCCATGAACTGGTACTCGAGTCATATAACTAATGTAGTAGTTTACCCGAAGCCATATTTCATTCATCGCAATTAGTATGTTACTAGTGCTTATAATCGTGTCCGATTCTCCATTCGGGGGAACTTATACTCTGATAACACGTGTTTCACGTTTTGTTATCACCTCTTTTTTTTCCAAAGGATACCACTTGTTCCTTTAATAATTTCACAATGCCTTAGTTGTTTTGCAATTTTCCACTACCTATCCTCGAGAGATCCCACTATTTCCAAAGTGGAGATAGATATATACAATTCCCATTTCTGCTTCATGAGCTTTCATCCCTATCGTGTACCCGATGCTAACTCCTAATCTTACTCACAATCACATTCTTTAGTTACTTCTTTACTAGGCTCTACGTACTTCCATGATGATCCTTATTATATTCACACTATATTCTGCTCATGGTCAATCTCGTAGGATAACATTTCTTAACTTTTATTCACGATCCTTACTTTGGGATAATTTCACCTAGTGGAGCAAGCGTACTTAACCCTTTATCCTTCCTCGTCATGCTCATCCTTAATACCTCATATACTGTCTTAAGACATTCATATCTATCACCATTCTTCTCACCATATCAGTATTGACCTTCTACTTGCCACCCATATCGAAATTAACTTATTTCCCAAAATCAGTTGTACTCCTAGTTTAGTCGGATCTTATCGTTACTGTGGATACGATCTCTCAAGATATATTACAACCTTATATCTCATTCTCTTTCTATTTCCAAAATGATTTTGACAGAGTTTACTCTATATTCCTTACTATCCCAAACCTGAACTCAGGAAATACCAATAATGTCTCATAGGGCCAATACATATATATTCAGATCACAGCCTCACAGGGTGCCTAATATCAACAACAGTATAAAATGATGGACTTACTTCGTATGTCCAACTCGAACTGCACCCGTTATACTTTCCTGTGTACTTTTCCTTTCAATTTTCAACTTTACATTTCAATCAAATTTCAATTTTCTTACCTTACCCAGCATGCCTCTTTTGCACCATTACTTACCTGTATACAGTGTAGCTTCCAATATCATCCATCACTTTCTTCTATCGATGTCGTTCTTCAGCTGAAACCAAAGATTAGAAAAAAAAGGAATTTCATTTCCTATGGCTGGCTGTATCGCACAATCTAAGACAAGAAAAAAAGTAACATCATAAATGTCCTGTAGCCTCCGGTTTATAGATGTGGTGCACCACACATCGATAAACAAAACTATACTAGATAGGTTCTGTAGACATTCCGAGGACCAAACCGCTCTGATACCACTATTTTCATTACCCAACCCCGTAGGTCGTGATGGGTGCCCGAACTGGGCACTCGCGTATATCCCTTTATCTGTAAGTAAATCTATCCCCTATTTAGGTTATAGCACATCAACAGGTAGGATAACATATAAGCCGGTGAGGCTTATTATAGGAACCACTGTACATACATGCATACACAACCTATTTACAACCCATATACATATCCATAGACCTCTAAGAGTAAGAATAGTAACATAAGGCGAGACAGGGCCCCCACTATACCCGTGAACGAATAAATATATACATCGAAGGTTAATATCAAAACTAGGCTCCGGCATAATAGAGTGCTTCTGAACTGCTGAGTGGAACTCCTATGCTGACAGATCTCCAAAGTCTGTATCTGTACCTGCGGGCATGAATGTATCCCCCAGAAGAAAGTGGGGTCAGTACAACATATGTACTGAGTATGTAAAGCATAGACATCATAAGGAGATTACAGTTGGCATAGGGATGCAGTGGGAAAGTATAACATTTAACCATTTACCGTACTTGCATCGTATAAAAAAGAGTCATACATATTACCATCACGTACTGTGACCGACCCGTTAGAGGACTCGGGGTACCATCTACATTATTCTATTATCATAAGCACATACATATTATTAGCATTGTGGAACATACATCCCGATCCATGTATATAGTAAGTATATACTGAGAAACTTATATCCCGATCCGCACATCGTATAATAATACTGAGGAATGTTCGGTCCGATCCACATATCATATAGTAATGCCGAGGAAAGTTCGGCCTGATCCACGTATCATCTAGTAATGCCGAGGAATGTTCGGCCCGATCCACGTATCATATAGTAATTCTGAGGAATGTTTGGCCCAATCCACGTATCATATACCATACCCGTCCCCTTATGGGACTCAGTGTCATCATATCATCATATACTGTACCCAGCCCTTTATAGGACTCAGTGTCATCATATCATTATATACCATACTCGACCCTTTATGGGACTCGGTGTCATAATCATCATATACCATACCCGACCCTTTATAGGACTCGGTGTCATATGTATTATAGTATACACGAATTAAGTAGTGAGTAACCATATACAATCCAAATCATTATCAGAGACTTGACAATGTAAGAAGATTAAGCTATCGTCCAAGGACCATAATAGTAGTATAGCCATCTCGAGTGCCTTCTAAATACCATTAAGGCCTATATAACTTAAGATATCGAGGACCCTAGACATGTACTAAAGTAATACTAATAGTTCATAGAATTAGGGATACCCATCATCACATAGTCCTTAGGACTAGGATCTTATGCATCCAGTACTTCTCAACCTATAGAGTTCACAAAAAGTAGTTCAACTTACTATAAGAGCTTGACATTCAAAAGTGAATAAGAGATACGGGTTACATTTCGGACATAAAAGTGGAGTTACCCCAGAGCTTGTATCATATTTTACTTACAATTTGGATATGCCAAAGGAAGAGAAAGAATAAGCTTTACCTAGTCTCTACTTTTCCTCAAGGAGTCATCACTTATATATATCGTACCCGACCCGTCATGGGCTCGGTATCATAACCTTATTATTGCATTACCTTACCATCATAGCACCACACTTTTGTCAAAGACATATCAAGAGAAAAGAAGGGTAGCTCTGCGTACTTATGCCAAAAAATGCCAAGAGAAAGGATATAACTTCACATACTTACTACTCTCCATCATATAAAAGCCTTGAGAGGCAATAAATCAACTATTATAGTAATTCTACCATCGAAAAGTGAATAAGACTTATTAGTCATACTTGGTGTTCTATGAATGGAATTATCCCCACATTTTATATATCAATTACTTACGGCTAAGACATGCCAAAAAAAAAGAAAGGGTAAGCTTCACATACCTCTTACAGTTTACTCTTACACGTTCGCCTCGTCGTCTCTTGAACCTATTTAACATGAAAGTAATACTATGTTTAATGACCTTTCACTTTCCAATTTCCAACTCTACACCCAAGTCACTCATAGGAGTTATTTCCTTATCCATTACCCTCGACTAGTTTGTTACTAGTTCCAAATCTACCAAAAATTGGGCAGCATCTCCCCTATAACTTCAACATCCCCGATATTTCAACTCGGCTACAATATTAAAAACCAAAGAAGCAACAAAAACCAGAAGCATATTTACAATTAAATCACTTCAACCTTACAAAATACAAGCTCCACATTACGATACAAAAATAGAGTTTTATAATCTTTATTTCGCAAAATCTTTAACCATACCAAAAGGAGAGTCGTGTGTATGAAATCAGAAGAATCCACACCCTTTTTAAAACACTTTAAATCCCTGAAATATGCAATCCAACCAGCTGCACCCGCAGCACCACAACGACAACCCACTACTCGACTTCGATTTAGCTATAACCACTTCAATTTAGTTTGTTTCTAATGTCAAGCATTCTTATGCAATTTTTACACTTACAACCTTATTTAAGGCATGTAATATACTCATAGAAACATCATAAACTCAGATTTGAAAGGGAAGCCCTTACCTTGCCCAAAACTCATCAAACTCGTCAAAACTTGCCTCGGAAGTTCCTTTACCGCACCTAAAATTTTGTGGCTGTTTGCTAACGTTTTGGGCTTCTATAAACCATAAAGTTTCATTAAAAACCCCTTCATAATCATCATTAGATACTTGACCGTATAAGAAGATTAAAATTTTGTCGGAGGACTCGAGTAGTAGTGTAGTCATCTTGAGTGACTTCTAAATGCCATTATGGGCAATATCAATTATAATCTCGGGGCTCCTAGACATGTACTAAAGTAAAGCCAAATCGCTTATGGAACCAGAAACATTTGTTAACAAATAGTCTGTAAGACTTGGAGCCTGTACATTTGTTACCTTTTTAACATATAAAAGTTTCCAGAGAAATAGTTCGATTATTATAAAAGTCTGATATTCAGACGTAAATAAGAGATGCTAATAATGGAGTTACCCCGGAACTCATATCATGTTTAACCTACAACTAATACATGCCAGAAGAAGAAAGGGAATAAACTATATATAGTCTGTACTTTCCTTTATGTGGATATTTCGTACCCGTCCCATTCTAGGGCTCGGTGAACAACCTTGGCATCATAACCTTATTTTTATGCCAAGTACATAGCAAGAGAAAGGAGAGATAGCTTTTCATAAACTACTCTTTAACACGTAGAAGCCTTAACAGGCAATACTCAATCTTTATAGGGGTTCCATTATCAAACAGTGGATGGGGATTAGGAGGCATACTTGGAGTTCTGGGAATGGAATTATTCCCACATTCCACATACAATTCACTTAAGGCTAAGACTTTCCAAAAGGAAAGAAAGATACTATACACGCTTATACCAAAACATGCCACGAGAAAGCTTTACATACCTTGTCTGAATTATTCCTTATCCTGATTGCTTTGCCGTACCTTGAACCTATTCAACATGAAAGTAATATAAATATCAACCCCTCTTAACTTTCCAGCATCTTAGGTTACACCTTAGTATCAATGGAATCTATTTCCTTAGTCGTTTCCCTGACTAGTTTTGTTATTCTATAAGGCGTCGATGAAAATTGGGCAGCACCTCCCCTATAATGTGCCCTATACAAATTTCCAATTAGGTAACTAAGACCTAAAGCCAACAAAAAACAACAACCTGCATCAATTTTTACCAACAATATACAACATAAACTCCAAACGACTTATTCAAAGATACGATATCAAAATAGGGCGTCTAGCCTTTATTTTGTGACGCCTTTAATTATATGTAACGAGGGGTCATGTGGCTTCTAAAATCAGAAATATAAACCACATTAGGAAATATTTAGTCCCTGAAACAATACACCACACCCCTGCAGCAGCAACTCACAAGAACAACGCCTTACCTTGACGACAATTCGACTATAACGACTACAATTTAGTTTATTCCGAACGCCAAGTGTTCCAATGATATTTACACACTTCCAGCCACCTATAGGGAGTGTAAAATTCTCCATAACAACACCATAAATCTCAAATTTAGAGAAGAAACCTTACCTTACCCGAAATTGGATACAATTCGCCAAGACGCGCCTCGGAACTTCTCTAGACGTGCTGAAATTAGGAGGACTGTTTGTATGACTTCCTTGCTGCCCCAAATTGGAATTTTTGGTTTTAAAACACTATTATATAACCTTGTAACACCTCAAATAATTAATTCACGGAACGAAACTCAGAGGCTCACCTTTTGGAGACCAAACCCGTAACCCTCTCTTTTTGGCTTTCTAAGTTTTCCTTCAACTTTTTCTTGTTTTTTCCAAGTGTAAAATTGAAACCATGGTTCCGTAGGCATAATAAGACACATATATACACCTCCAAATATTTAAGTAACACTGTATATACTTAATTTATGGAGCAAAAGTGTAAGCTTACCTTTGTTTTCCTTGTTGCCGCCATAACACTCTCTCTTAGCCTTAGATTTTTTTTTTTCCTTTTGTTCACGTTTATGGATGAAATTTTACATAAGTGAATGACTAAGAGTCATTTAACATGTATATATGGGATGACTTGGAGGTGACACGTGTCAGACCCTTAGGGTGACACGTGTCGAGCTATGATTGGCCACCGTATCATGCTGCCAACTAGGGGCTGCCATGTGGCAGTGGGGCCCACCTCCCCCAAGAAGGTGGGTCACCTACTTGACCCCAAGTAGGTGGGTCACCTACTTGACCCCAAGCAGGTGGGTCACCTATTTGCTTGAGGTGCTGCCACATGGCACTCCTCCATTGGCTGCCACGTGTCATTTTTTCTTCTCCCTCGTGGGTTCGTAATCTCGTCTTATTTTAAGAGCCTATGTAATCCCTACTACGCAAGCTTGGTATGTACTCCAATAGCTTAAGTATGTAAGGCTTCCAAGTTAGTAGCTTACGTAGGTAACTCGAGTCCTACGACCCATTACTTGGCCTCCAATTCCTTTCGGACTCTTATGATTTCATCTCCAACCTTCTCTACTATGGGGTATTACATCCTCCTTTTGTTGGAGTCATTTGATAGAGTCTTAGCATATCCGGTTCATATGATAATGTCCAAAGAACTTATGAGACCTTCTGAGTTTTAAAAGCGTGGGGTGTAACAGTTCTTCCACCCATGGAGGCCAAATGTTTTCTCAACATAGTATTTAAATTTTAAATGATGAGATCTTATGGGTTTTTATATGATAATTCCAAATATATAGATTATTGTCTATTTGAAGTTTATTTACCTATATTGATGTATATTGACTCTTAATTTTATGAAATGAATGGTGGCATGAAAGTAGCTTTAAAGTATAATGGTGGGTCATTTTAAGATATTTGAATTGATGCATTTTCATCACTCTCACACATGCTAGCATTGTCTTAAATGTATTTGAAAGTTGTATGAAATAAACCCACCTAGTTTTATTATGTTGAAATAAAGTTGAATTGAAAGATTTGACTCCAAATGAAGTTTTATGAAAGCAAATGTTATGTTTTAAAGGGAACCTTATGAATTGAAAGAATGATTGAATGACTTCTTAGCCCAAGAATGGATTTTATGTGAAGGGACAATTCTCGCATATTTGAATCAAACAAAAGGTTTTAATGAGTTATTCTTCTAAATGATGATTTGATGTCTAAACTTATATGAATTCTTATGTTACTAATATATTTAAATGCTATTCTATGGAATTGACCTAGCGCCGAATGTATCATGTAGATAGGGACTCGACCTAATGGGTCCTTAAGTAAAGTCTAATGTTACATTAACTATAAGCCAATATAGGATCCCTTGTAGGATATTTAAGCTAGTGGATCCACAAATCGCCCTTATAATTAAAGTTAAAGAAATAATTAAAGTTGATGGTGCTCTACCCGGGAAGTAGTCTCCCCGTGCCAACGTAGGAGGTTATGTTGGATTCAATATAATAGCCCATATGGTCTTAAATGTCGGTTACAATCATTTTCCCACAAAATGAATGTTTTAAAGTTACATATAATGATTTCTCATACATGCATTCACTATACAATTTTCTTATAAATGTCTTATTGTTCTTCATTATATTGCATGCTCACATACTTAGTATATTTAAAGTACTAACGTAGTTAGTATATTCAAAGTACTAACGTAGTTAGTATATTCAAAGTACTAACGCATACTCTTTGCCTATATGATATAACCATGTAGGGACTAATGTTGCTCCACACTCTTCTGCCCATTGTTAAGGTTGATTGTTAAAGGCTACCACCACTTTGGTGAGTTCTCATGTTTTGGGAAAAACATTCCCATCCTTTTCTAGATTATTTCGTGTATAGACTATTGGGATACTTTTTGATACATTTGAATTTTATCTTGAGGGTGAGCTAGGGATATGTCTTAGTTCCCGCCAAGTCTAAAGTAGTAGAGGTATTATTGGATGACTAGACTATATTGTTGTGGTTGATTATCGTTATGCTATCTTGTCCTTCTCTTGGTCCCATTAAACCTTTTTTACTTCCACTACTTCCTTAAATATCATTACCTATGAAAATATATACGAATGCTAAGAGGCTTGGGTGAGGTACCTCTGGGTATCTTATTCGCCATGTCACGTCTGGGCCCTAGATTTATGTCATAAAAAACTTGGTATCAGATCTCGAGGTTTTGAAATGGTTCTCAAAGTCCAACATACCACGTCTTTCATGGTTTTGAAGTGTACCTCAACTATGAATAGAAGACTATAGGACATTTAGGAAAGTTTTCACTTCTTTTAAATTTATGTCATGCCCTAGAGTGTCCTAAGACTTCCTTCAACTAATGACCCATTTTGTGTTCTCTAGATAATGCCTCGAGGAGGAACACTTCCAAGAGCAAGGGTTGATAATGAGGAACAAGCTTCTCATGTTGTCGATGCTCCACGTCATGAGAAAGAGGTAACCCATGTGCAGTTTTGCAATATCATCATATTATTAGCTTAAGTCTTAGCCAACCAAGGGAATAAAGGTGTTCCTCCTCCTTTAGTCCTAAATCTAGCTTCTAGGATTCAGGATTTCAAAAGGATGAATCTGCTCTAGTTTGATGGTTCTAAGGTAGATGGGGACCCTACGGAGTTCATCAATGAGGTTTATCGGATTATGGCGATCTTGAGTATGCCTCCAAATGAGAAGGCTGAGCTAGTGGCCTATCAACTAAAAAAAGTGTCCTAAATTTGGTATGAACAATGGTTTGTTGAGAGGGATGAAGAAATGGAACCAATTGAATGGGAAGAGTTCAAAGGTGCCTTTCTAGACCGCTTCTTCTCTTTGGAGCTAACAGAGGCCAAGATACAAGAGTTCAACAACGTTTATCAAGGGATATGACCTCAAATTCACTAAATTATCTAAGTATGCTCCCTTTATGGTCTTTGACCCAAGGGAAAGAATGAACAAGTTCATTTCTGGTGTCTCTAGCTTGGTGTACAAAGAATGGAAAATGGCCATGTTGGTCAAAGAAATGGACATCTCCCACTCATGACATATGTGGAACAAATTAAAGAAGAGAAGTTAAGGGAGGGGTCAATATGGTTTAAGAAGGCTAGAGTGTATGGTGGAGGGTTCAATCCTCAAAGGTTTGGTTATGGTAGTAATGGCAAGGGCCAATGTGGGAAATCATTTATGGGACAAGGTTCCACCAATACTCCTCCTCCAAGGTTCAACAAGGACATGTGTGTTAACCTGATGGTCCCAAGAGAGAATGTTGGTTCTCAAGCTTTCCCCGCTTGCAAGAAATATAGAAGAACTCACAAAGATGAATGCTTAGCTCGCTCCAATGAGTGCTTCAAGTATGATTAATAGGGGTCATCATGCTAGGGATTGTAGAGGTGGTGGTGGTGGTAGGCCTCAAGGTCAAATTTCTCATGGTCAACAAGCTCAAAGAGGTGGACAATGCACCAACCGCTTCTATACTTTGCATGGGAGGCAAAGGTTAAGGAAGCACCAAATATTATTAGCGGTATGTTAAAGGACTTTGCTTTTGATGTGTATGCATTGTTAGATCCGGGTGCAAATTTGTCATTTGTTACTCTATTCTTAGCTAATAGGTTTGATGTGTTACCCAAAATATTAGTAGAGCCTTATTTAGTGTCTAACCCCATTGGTGAGTCGGTTGTTGCTAGAAAAGTCTATAAGGGTTATCCTGTGTCTATCTTGCATAAATTTTTTCCTTGTAATCTCATTGAGCTTGACATGGTAGATTTTGATATTATACTTGGGATGGATTAGTTACATTAATCTTTTGCTTCCATAGATTGTAGAACTCATCGAGTAAAGGTTTAATTCCCAAACGATTCTATTCTTGAATGGAGAAGTCATGATTCGGTAGTGAAGGGTAAGTTTATTTCTTGTCTTAAGGCCCGAAAGTTAATTTCCAAGGGTTGCATTTACCACATTATGAGGGTTAGGTATGTCGACTCCAAAATTCCTTTCATTGAGTCGGTTTCCGTAGTTAATGAGTTTCCTAATGTCTTTCCAGATGACCTTCCCGGTATCCCTCCTGAAAGGGCAGTTGACTTTGGTATCAATCTTCTCTTTGATATCCATCCTATCTCTATTCCTCCTTACTGAATGGACCTAGAGGAATTAAAGGAGTTAAAGGAACAATTTAAGGACTTGTTATAAAAAGGGTTCATAAGGCCAAGCATATCACGATGGGGTGCTCCTGTATTGTTTGTGAAGAAGAAGGATGGGTCGCTTCAGATGTGCATATATTACCATCAATTGAACAAGGTGACTATTAAGACCAAGTACCCAATTCCTAGGATAGATGATTTCTTTAATCTATTGCAAGGGGAAAGTCATTTCTCCAAGATCAATCTTCAGTCCGTCTATCACCAACTAAGGGTGTGGGAGTGTGACATTCCCAAGACGACATTCCAAACTAGGTACGGTCACTTTGAGTTTGTAGTGATAGCTTTTGGGTTGAAGAATGCATTGGTGGTGTTCATGGACCTAATGAATAAGGTGTTTAAATCCTACCTTAATACTTTTGTTGTGGTCTTCATTGATGACATTTTGATATACGCTCGGAGTGAGGAAGAACATAAGAATCACTTGAGTGTTTTGCTTCAAACATTGAGAGGTAGGCAATTATTTGCAAAATTTAGAAAGTGCGAATTTTGATTGAAAGAGGTGGCATTTCTTGGTCACATAGTGTCCGATGATGGGATCAATGTTGATCCTAAGAAAATGGCAGTTGTTAAGAGTTGGCCTAGACCATTGTCTCATTCGGAAATTAGGAGCTTTTTGGGTTTAGCCGTGTATTATCGAAGGTTCATTGAAGAATTTTCTTCCATCTCATCTCCTATGATAAAATTGACCCAAAATAAGGTAAAATTCACTTGAACGGATGATTGTGAAAAGATTTTCCAAACTCTAAAAGATTAACTTACCTCTGCTTCTATTTTGGCCATACTGAAAGTATTAGAAGGGTTTATGGTTTATTTTGATTCTTCAAAGATTGATTTGGGTTTTGTCTTGATGCAAAATTGCAAGGCTATAGCCTATGCCTCTAGGCAATTGAAAGTGCACGAGCTTAACTACCCTAACCATGATCTTAAGTTGTCGGCCATTGTTTTTGCTTTAAAGATTTGGTTGTATTACCTCTATGGGGTACATGTATATGTGTTTACCAACCATAAAAGTCTCTAATATATGTTCGCCCAAAAGGACGCTAATCTAAGGCAAAGAAAATGGCTAGAACTCCTCAAGTACTATGACATGAGTTTGCATTATCATATGGGTAAAGCCAATGTGGTTGCCGATGCACTTAGTAGAGTGTCTATGGTGAGTGTGGCCCATGTTCATGAAGGGAAGAGAAAGTTGGTAAAAGAGGTTTACTAGTTGGCTAGATTAGGGATGAAGTTGAGTGGTATCAATAATGGTTGTGTGGCTATTATAATGGGTCCGAATCATCTTTGGTGGTGGATGTCAAGTCAAAACAAGACCTTGACCCGATATTTGTGGAGTTAAAAAGGTTGGTGAAGGAGAAAAAATTAGAGGTCTTTTCACTTGGGGAGATGGGGTACTATACTATCATGGTTGGTTATGTGTTTTGGATATGGATGGCCTAAGGAGTTTGATTTTAAAGGAGGCTCATAATTCTTCATACTCTATTCATCCTGGTTCGACCAAAATATACAGAGACTTGAAAGAGCATTATTGGTGGGGTGGCATAAAAAGGACATAGCAAGGTTCGTGTCCAAATATCTGAAATGCCAACAAGTGAAGGCCGAACATCAAAGGTCTGGTGGCCTAGCACAAGATATTGAAATACCTACTTGGAAGTGGAAATATGTGAATATGGATTTTGTAGTGGGTTTGCCTCATACTCAAAAACGTCATGATTCGATTTGGGTAAATATTGATAGAATGACTAAGTCGGCTCACTTCCTACCAGTCAAGACCTCTTATAGTGCCGAAGATTATGCTAAGTTGCATATTTAGGAGTTGGTATAGTTTCATGGTGTGCCATTGTAAGCTATTTCGGATCATGGTACCTAATTCACTTCACACTTTTGGAAATCATTTCAAAGGAGTCTTGGTACTAAGGTAAATTTAAGCACCTCATTCCACCCTCAAACTGATAGGAAAGCCAAAAGGAAAATTCAAATGCTATAGGATATGTTAAGCACTTTGTGTTAGAGTTCAAAGGGAGTTGGGATGATTATCTATCGCTCATAGAGTTTGCATATAATAATAGCTACCACTCAAGTATTGAGATGGCGCCTTTTGAGTCTTTGTATGGAAGCTGGTGTAGGTCTTCTTAGGCCATGATTTGCTGTTTGATGCTTTAGAGAAGGTGAGAGTCATTAGAGAAAGGTTGAAGATGGCTCAAAGTCATCAAAAGTCCTATTCTGACACTAAGAGAAGGGATCTTGAGTTTAATTTGGATAATTGGGTGTACTAGAAGATTTCACCCATGAAGGGTGTAGTTCGGTTTGGTAAGAAGGGAAAATGGACCCTAAGTATGTAGGGCCTTATAGAATCTTGTAGTGTGTTGGCAAGGTTGCTTATGAGTTGGAATTGCCTTCGGAAATGACCATGGTTCATCCGGTGTTCCATGTGTCTATGTTGAGAAAATATGTGGGTGATCCTAGTTCCATTGTCCCATTAGAAGTACTGGATGTTGAAGAACATTTGACATATGAAGAGGTTCCGGTTGAAATTTTGGACTAGCAAGTCAAGGGATTGAGGAAAAACGAAGTTGTGCCATGTTCTTTTCTATTCAAATAATTCTCATTCGAGGACGAATGTTCCCATGGGGAGATATTGTAAAACCCCAGAAATTTGAAAAGTCCTAAAATAAGAAAAAAGGAATGTAAATACAAAACAACCACCAGGCATCGACCACGGAAGTCCATCACGGGTCGTTGTACACCACATGCCTAATGGTGAGAAACTATGGTGGTGGCTCAGAAGCTGATATTTGTAGGGAAGGGACATGATGAGGGACCATGGACCATGGTAATCACCACGGGCCGTGAAGCCCTCCGTTAGTGACGACTCCCCATGACCCTCGAGAAACTTCCTAAGGCAAGGACCACATACGACCACCACTAGTCGTGGAGCCCTTCATAGACTATGGTGTTTCTTCGTGGTGGTCACTGTATAGGCCTCCTAAAGGAACTGCACCACGTCCATATTTCACGGGCCATGATGCCCTTAATGGATCGTGAAGGTCCTCCATGAAGAAAGTTTGGGTTTTATCTCAAGGCATCTTCAAGTCTCCATTTCTTCTCAAGCTTTCATTAGGGATTTGTTTCCCCAAGGTATGTGGGTTTCATCCCTGGTTTCTTCCACCCATGGAGCCCAAATGTTTTCTCAACTTAGTATTTCAATATTAAATGATGAAATCTTATGGGTTTTAATATGATAATTCCAAATGCATATATTATTGTCTATTTGTAGTTTATTTACCTATATTGATGTATATTGACTCTTAATTTCATGAAATGAATGATTTATCAAGGTTCTTATATAAAGGCATGAAAGTAGCTTTAAAGTATAATGGTGGGTCATTTTAAAATGCTTTAATTAATGCATTTCCATCACTCGCATGCATGCTAGCATTGTTTTAAATATATTTGAAAGTTGAATGAAATGAACTCACCTAGTTTTATGATTTTGAAATGACGTTGAATTGAAAGCTTTTACTCAAAATAAAGGTTTTATGAAAGTAAATATTATATTTTAAAGGGAATCATATGAATTGAAAGAATGATTGAATGATGAGGAAAGGGCTTCTTAGCCCAAGAATAGATTCTATATGAAAGGACAATTCTCGCATAGTTGGATCAAATAAAAGGTTTTAATGAGCTATTCTTTCGAATGATGATTTGATGTCTAAATATATATGAATTCTTATATTCCTAAGATATTTAAATATTATTCTATGGGATTGACCTAGCACCGAATGTAGCATGTAGATGGGGACTCGACCTAAGGGGTCCTTAAGTAAAGTTTCATGTTGCATAGGAGCCCTTGTAGGCTATTTAGGATAGTGGATCCACAAATAGCCCAAAAAAGTTAAAGTTTAAAAAATCATTAAAGTTGACGAAGTTCCCCAGCAAGTAGTCTCGATGTGCCAACGTAGGGGGTTATGTTGGATTCCATGTAATAGCTCGCATGGTCTTAAATTTTGGTTATGGTCATCATCCCACAATATGAATGTTTTAAGTTTACATATGATGATTTCTCATGCATGCATTCACTTCTTCGATTTTCTTATAAATGTCTTAATGTTCTTTATTATATTGCATGCTCACATACTTAATAGATTAAAAGTACTAACGCATACAATTTGCCTACATGATATCACTATTTAGGGACCGGGATTGCTCTACACTCTCCTCCCCATGGATAAGTTTGATTGTTGAAGGCTACCACCACTTTGGTGAGTTCCCATATTTTGGGAAAACAATTCTCATCCTTTTCTAGCTTATGTCGTGTATAGACTATTGGGATACTTTTTGATATATTTGAATTTTATCTTGAGGTTGAGCTAGGGACATATCTTAGCCCCCGCTAAGTCTAACGTAATAGCAGTATTGTTGAACGAATAGACTATATTGTTATAGTTGTTTATCCTTATGCTATCTTGTCTTTCCCTTTGTCCCATTAACACTTTTTTACTTTTGATACTTCGTTAAATGTCATTACCTATGAAAATCTATACTAATGCTAAGAGGCTTGGGTGAGTTACTTTCGGGTGTCTCATTCGCCGTGTCACGTCTAGGCCTTAGGTTTGGTTCGTGACAGGTTCTCATTAACTCCAAGTAATAGAATGTGACATTCTGAAGATGGATTTTTGAACTCAGCATGGTCATTTTGAATTCTTGTTATGTCTTTTGGACTAATAAATGCTCATGCCACTTTTATTGATTTGATGAACATGGTGTTCAAGTAGTATTTACATATGTTCGTAATTATGTTCATTGATGATATTTTGGTTTATTATCAAAGTGAAGAAGAGCATATCATTCATTTGAGGATTGCAAGTCCTTAAGGACCATCAATTATTCGCTAAGTTTAGCAAATGTGAGTTTAGATTGAGGTCAGTTCAATAGCTTGGCAATATTTTCTTCGGTGAAGGTATTATGATTGATCCTAAGAAGACCCAAGCGGTTATGAATTAGCCTACACCTTTGTCTCCTTCTAATATTTGGAGTTTTGTGGTCTTAACTAGTTATTATAGATGGTTTGTGGGAGGTTTCTCTTCATTGCATCTTCATTGACTACTTTGACCCAAAAGAAGGTGAAATTCCAATGGTCCTAGACATGTGAGGAAAGTTTTTAAGAATTGAAAGATAGGCTTACCTCCACTCCGGTGTTGAATTTACTGAAAGGTTCCGATGGGTTTGTTATTTATCATGATGCTTCAAGGGTTGGACTTGATTGTGTGTTGCTTCAACATACTAAAGTGATAGCCTATGCTTCCAAGCAATTAAATATGCATAAATAAAACTATCTGACTCATGATTTGCAGTTAGCAGTGGTCATGTTTGCCTTAAAGATTTGGAGGAACTATCTTTATGGTGTCCATGTTAATATGTTCACTGACCATAAGAGTTTGAAATATGTGTTCAACCAAAATTAATTAAATCTTCGACAAAGAAGGTAGCTTGAGTGGTTAAAGAACTAAGACATGAGTGTGTTGTACTATCTAAGTAAAGAAAATGTGATTGCCATGCTCTTAGTATATTGTCTATGAATAGTGTTGCTCATGTTGAGGATGCAAAGGAGTTAATTTGTGATGTTTATAGATTAGCCCATTTGGGTGTTTGTTTGGTTGATTTCGAGGATGGTGGTGTTGTTGTTCAAAATGGTCTAATTCATCTCTTGAGGTGGATGTTAAGGAAAAGCAAGATAATAATCGTACTTTGATTGAGTTGAAGAATGCAGTTTCTGAAAAATCCATTGAGGCTTTCTCCCAAGGAGAAGATGGGATATTGAGATATCATGGCTGATTGTGTGTTCCCGATATTGATTATTTGAGAGAAATAATTTAGTTTGAAGCTCATAGTTTATGGTATTCCATTCACCCGTGATCTATCAAGATGTATCATAATTTGAGAGAAATATATTAGTGGAATGGCATGAAAAACGAAATAGCGAATTTTGTGGTTAAATGTCCTAATTATCAACAAGTTAAAGTTGAGCATCAATAACTAAGAGGTTTAGCTCAAGATATTGAGATTCCTACTTGGAAGATGGAAGATGTGAACATGGACTTCATTACAGGTTTGCCTCGTACTCGTATGCAACATGATTCTCTTTGGGTGGTTGTTGACCGAATGACTAAGATGGCATATTTCATTCCAATTCTGTTGAGTACAATGCTAGACTTTATATTTGTGAATTGGTTAAGCTTCAGGATATTCCATTGTCTATCATTTATAATTAAGGTCCGCAATGTACATCTTAGTTTTGGAGGTCTTGGTACTAAAGTTAAGCTAAGTACTGCTTTTCACCCTCAAATCGATGGTTAAGCCGAAAGAATAATTCAAACCTTGGAAGATATGTTGAGAGCATGTGCTATTGACTTCAAAGGAAATTGGGATGGCCACTTACTATTGATCAAGTTTGCTTACAATAATAGCTACCATTCTAGTATCCAAATGGCTCATTTTAGAACATTTTATGGTAAGAGATGTAGGTCTCATATTTGGTGGTTTGATATTGGTGAGGTCATTTTGATAGGACCAGAATTGGTATTTCAAGTTAGGAGAATTTTAAACTCATCAGTGTGAGATTGAAGACTGCACAAAGTTAGTAAAAGTCCTATGCCGATATGAGGAGAATGGAACTTGAGTTTGAAGTTAATGATTAGTTTGTTTTGAAAATTTCACCCACGAAGGGTGTGATGCATTTTGGTACGAAAAAGAAGCGTAGTCCCCAATATATTGACCCTTATGGGATAGAGCAACTTGTTGGTAAGGTAGCCTATGAATTGGATTTACCTTTGGAATTAGCATCAGTACATCTGGTGTCTCATATTTCTTTGTTGATGAAATGTGTTGGTAATCCTAAGAATATTATGCCTTTAGAGAGTATGGGTGTAAAGGAAAGTTTATCCTATAAGGAGGTTTTAGTGGAGATTCTAGACCGGCAAGTGAGAAAGTTGAGAAATAAGGAAGTTGCATCCTCTAAAGTGCTATGGAGGAACCAAGAGGTTGAAGGTGCTATGTAGAAGGCCAAGGCCGATATGATGACATGTTATCCTTATCTCTTTCCCTCTATTTCAGCCTAAGGTATCTAGCTTCCTCGTGATCTATCCCTTTGAATTCCTACATTTTAGCTCTTCCATGTATGTATATTCATAAAATTAATCTTTTAGACATGTTTTATGTTGGATTAGAAAATTTTATGGTTTATGCATATTAAAAGAATCATTACATGCATATTGGGTTGATAGTCCTCTTTCTGTATCCTTCCTATACTAGTTGAGTTCCATTAGAGAATGAATGTCCCCAAAGGGGAGAGAGTGTAAGACCTTGGAAGTTCAAAGGATGGGAAAAAGTTTTAAAAAAAGACAACTCAGTTTGTCAAATGATTCGGAGAACCCCATAACAGGTTTGGTGAGCTAAAGGGTGACAGCTGAAAGTTACAAAAAAATTTGTTTTGACCAATTCCTATTCGATGATGGAAGGAAAAATCAGCAAACCACCGATCCAGTCAGCAATCTTGATGGGGACCACCTAATAGACCTAAAACTTTGACCTCAGGTATTGGCCAAGATAATGATGGAAGGTACAATTCGGTGAATCACATAATGGGTTCGGCGGACTTGGCCAACTTTGCTGAATTGACTAATTAGTTATTTTATCTAGGTTATTTCAGTTATTTCAAACCCAATTAAACCCCAAGCTCGTCAATTTGGACTATTTTTGGAGGACCTATAACTATCCAAACCCTTTGAATCCCCCTCATTCTCTTTGAAGCTATTACAATAAAAAATCTTCTTTCTAGAATTGTCTCCCAAGGTTATCTTCTTCCCCAAGTCAAGATAGGGTTTCAAGATTAAGTCCAAGCCTCCATTGCTAGAGCTTGTTGTAGGCTTTGATAATTAAGGTATATGGGAATTCATCCATAGAGTCTCAAGGTTTTCTTCAAGTTTGTCTTATCAATTCTTCTTCTAAGCATAAAGTTTCTATGGAATTGCATTGGATCTTCTTAAGTATGATTTATCTTATAATTATTGATTAATTTACGCACACTTCATATCATATTTTTTGATTTTATGTTGAATTTCAATATCCTATGTCATATGCTATTTTCAAGTATATTTTTAAGGAATTATGATCATGAACGTCAAAGGATTTCAGTGAATGTTTTACGAATGATTATCAAGGATTATCAATAACTCATGAAAGATTATGAATGATGTTTTAAATATGTTTCAAGCAAGTATATATAGTGTGAAACATAATTCCCACACTAATGTTAAAAAGTGAAAGGTCATTCTCATCAACTCGTGGATTATTATGAATCAATCATGTTAATGAGCTACTCTTATGATTGTTTTATAATGAGGATTGATATATGTTTTGTCTTTCCAAATGATGTTAATGGCTATGACTTATGACTTCGATTGGGATAATTACTAAGCACCAAGAAGACTTTAAGGTGGGGTTCAGTCTGATAGCCAAAGTAGCTATCTAAAGGAATCCTAGTAGCAATATTTAGTCCCTAACTACGTTGCCCACATATGTTTAGTTTTCCAATATGGCTTAGCTAGTGGATCCACAAATAGCTCAATATTAAATAAAGGTCCCATAATGGAGTCTACCTTGGCAAGTATCCTATCCTACACAAAAAGGTATATGTGAAGGTGTATGTTTTCATGATGATGTTTTGATGCATTGACCATACGACTAAGAAGTTTAAATGTTTCCAAGGTTTTACTAATGTTTTAAGATATTGGTCATGCATTCCATGTTCATATTGCTTATGCCCTATGATTATTATTCATGCATACTTCTCATATACTTAGTATATTCCACGAACTAACGCATAATTTTGCCTACATCGTATCATAATGTAGGGGTCGATGATTACCGTACACCTCCTATTCATGAGTAAAGTTGAGGTTTCTTACTTCTATCGTGGTGAGTCCTCATGATTTAAGGATAAGACACTTTATTTTATTGCTTCTTATGACTTCGTCATTGCTTATATTGGATGAGCTAGGAGCTTGTCTTATGCCCCCATCTAGCTAGTAGAGGCATGTTGGATATCATGGAATCTATGTGGTCTATTCATTTCGAGTTTGAGATTATTCTTGTTGAGACTTTATTCCTCTTCTATGTTTTAGTCTTATTCCTTTATTTACCTTTTAATGCTCATGAATGATATGCTAAGAGGCTTGGTTGGAGTCCTCTGGGATATAGATCATCATGTCACACCTAGGGTAAAGCTTGGGTCGTGACAAGGTAGAAGTTGGGAAGTTGGTGAACATTAAAGAGAATTCTACTAGACCATCGATGGCGGGGCCATTTGTGTCATTAGTGAAAGAGTTGAGGGTGGTCCAAGATTTGGTAAAAAATCTACCTCAAGGGCTGAGTGAACCATCTGGGGAACCTCACTTTTTTATCCTACAAAAAGCTTTCGATATTTACTTGAAAGACCAAAGAAAGCAAAAGATTCAATTTTCTAGTTTGGAAAAAGCTTACACCAACTTAGATAAGTCTCACGGTGAGTTTAGTTGGTCTCATGACAAGATTAAGAAGAGGGAGAAGAAAAGAGATAATTTTTCACCCAAATGTGGAAAGGGGTGAAAGGGTTGTGGAAGGTCTTGAGCAAAAGAGACACTCCCTTCATCATGATTGGATGAGAGTGCAGATGTACCAATGGAGCGGTCTGATGATGATGATGTTGATGCTAACAACAGTGAGACTAGAGAGAGTGAGAACAGCAAGTGATGCACTCTATGGAGCCCTTCATATTATCTTTCAGATTTTCATGTTTGAATTGTAAGGACACAATACCATTTTTAGTTGGGGTTGATCCTCTTAGGCTATTTTTGATTGATCTTTTTGTTTATGCATGGATGTGATATTTTGGATTTTGATTATTTGTGTGCCCTTGTCGGCTTTTGAAAATATTGATGGATTACTCTTTTATTACGTTCATTTTTTATTAGTGTTGATTTTTTTGATAGATTCTTTAGCTTCATTTTGATAGGGTGTTATTAAAGTGGTGATGCCCAATGATAGATCGATTGATGACTTTCTTAAGGGAAAATCATGATTGTTGTGTGATTGTTCTTCTTGTGTTCACAGTGAAGTCTGAGTAACTGTTGTGTTCCTTTGAGCAGGGGAAGTCTAAGTACCCGTAGCTAATATGAATTAGGGTTTTCCTAGGTGAAGTGTGAGTAGCCGGTAAATATTGCCCATAGTGAAGTCTAAGAAGCCGATTGTGCTGTCATGGTGAAGTTTATGTAACTGTGACATTGTTGACGTTTTTGATGCTCTTATATGAGATTGTGACTTATTTGTTACTAATAACATAGTCTTGTTGTCATGACCCAAGTGTTGTTCCCAAAGCACACGCAAGTTTACGCGGTCTCACAAGTAGTACAATGACTCTTTGCAGAGCCAGATTGTCGAACCCAAAGGAATTTAATTTGGCTACTTAATACTTTTCAATGAAATAAATGAACTGAGTGTGTTGTAAGAACTTGAGATATTTTTAAAACTAATTTCAGATATAACAAAATGACTACTAATAAAAACAATTCAATGATTACAGAGATTACTTAGATTACAAGAGTTTCTAGGACTGTAGCATAAAAGGAAGTTAAGCATATTAGTGTCTGCCTTTAGTATTTAATGGGCTATTTAACTATTGATTCATAGGGTGGCCATTACAATCATGGTCTTCCAACCTCTAATTGCCTATTTTAATCGATAACCTAACTACATTGTTGAGCGAGGATAGGCATGTATCATTAAAAATGCATTAAGCTGTCTTCCTATCTCTTAACCAAACGTGGTATATTGGTATGTGTCATAGGCATCCAACATACGAATCACCCTAAGTTTTCCTTAGCATGAACATGTTCCTTACATTCTTTGTTCTATCTCCTCATCCTCTTACGAATTCAAGGTAAATAACATATGTATTCTAATGTTAGCCAAATATTAAAATAGTAAAAATAAAAATGCAGGACTAATTAGAAGCAATAACCCATTGTCAACCAAATTTAGATAATACAAAGCCATAACTTCATAGCTACATCCCTAGAATTAGGGCGATTAGCCACTCATATTCTGTAAAAACACCAAGTAACTTGTTTCATACACTTTAATGTTCAAAAGAGAGAAGAAGAAAAGAAACCTAAAAGTGTGTATTCAATATTCTCTCGTTCTCCTTGACAAAAGCATGCATACCCTATCCAAAAAGCCCTAAGGGTTAATTTATAGGGTTTGGGAAAAAACCCTTTTTACTTGTTGGACCCGGACTAATTAAAAAATAGAAATTCTTCGGGGCTATAGTGGCGCGACACACCTGTATAACACGAAGAATGTGATTCAATAGTTTCACCTTTGGCATGGCTTCTATAGTTCAAGCACTCCAGCCTAGATTCTCCTTTGGACTTCCCTTCTTGCTCTCATTCAGCTTGTACCACTGCACATTCTTGCTTCCGAGCACTTTCTTTACTCCAAAATTCCTTCATTCACTCAACATACACCTTAGTGCACACTTATTCTTCATTCAATCCAAAACACACAATTAATCTATAAAATATTCTCCAAAACAACTACTAAATATGGGAAAAATAAGTACATAGGCACATAAATGTGCCCAAGATCACCAAGCTAGTCCATAGGTGTAATACGATAATTAGAATTCTTAAGGATCCCAACCCAGCATCATAAAAATATCATTCATGAGCATACATAAGGTAAGTAAATCAATAAAGCTAATACGTAGATGCAAAAATAATGTCTCAATAAAGAAAGTCTTAATAGAAGAGAACAAGTCTCAAACTCAAAATGAAAAGACAACATACTTCATGACATCCAACATGCCTCTACTAAACTAGATGAGGGCATAAGACAAGAACCTAGATCAGCCATGACAATATATAAAAGCCATCAGAATTATCAAAAGATAAAAGCATTGTACTCGAAGAATGAGGACTCACCCACTATAAGGAAGTAAAGCTCAACTCTAGCCACGGGTGGAGGTGTACGATGATCATCCTACCCTACATTATGATATAATGTAGGGAAAATGTATATACTAGTACATAGAATGCACTAAGTATGTGAAAAGTACGCACGAACAATGAATATAGGACATAATCAATATGAACATGGGATGCATAACCATTATCTTAAAACAAGAGTAAAACCATGAAAAGTTTAAAACCTTATAATCATATGGTTAATGCATCAAAGCATCATCATCATGATAAGTTTATACCTTTCCATATATGTTACACCCCACACTCTTGAGCTCAGAGTGTCTCTTAAGCTTCTTAGAAGTTACCAAGTGAGTCGGATAATCTACCACACTATCAAATGACTTTAAGGAAAGGAGAGTGTGGTACCCCATGGTAGGGAAGGTTAGAAATATGGTTATAAGAATCCGAAAGGAGTTGGAGGCCAAGTAAGGAGTCATAAGAATCGATTTACATACGTAAGCTACTAACTTAGAAGTCTTACATACTTAAGCTACTTGAGGATATACCAATCTTGTGAAGCATGGATTATATAAGCTCTTAAAATGAGATGAGATGACGAACCTACGAAAGGGAGCAGGAACTAGTTTCCAAAATTATGAAAGTAAAGAAAGAAGGTGACAAGAAAGCAAGTGAAAAGAAAGAAGGTGAAAAGAAAATAGGTGACAAGCAAGTAGGTGACTCACCTACTTGGGGTAGACCCCACGCTGCCATGTGGCAGCTTTGGGTTGGAAGCTTGGATGAGGTGGCACCCTAGGGGGATTCCACATGTCACCTTTTGAGGAGGTGTATATACATGTGTATTAATCTGAACATTCCCTCATTTATTCATCTTTCACCTTGGGAAAGACTTAGAAAAAAACTAGAGAAAGTTAGAGAGCAAAAGAGGAAGCTACGGCCAAGGCCAATTTGAGGTAAGTTTCCAATTTTTCCTTCATAAATTAATTATCTACGGTGTTACTCAAGTACGTGAAGATGTATACATGTATTTTACAATGCCTACGGAACCATGTATTCATCCCTACACTTGGAAACTAAAAGAGAAAAATGCTAGGAGCACAAAGAGGAGGGCCACGGGTTTTGCCCCTTTGAGGGAAACTCTAACTTTTGTTACATAAATTAATTATTTTAGGTGTCACACGGATATATAATGGTTTTTTATAATATAAAATTCTAATTTGGGAAAGAGGAGAAGTGACACAAAAAGTCCACTCAATTTCAGTACGTTTAGAAAAGTTCTGAGTCACAATTTGGCAATTTTGGCCAATTTTGGGTAAGGTAAGGTTTATTCTTTCAATTTGGAATTTATGGTGTTGTTATGGAGTGTTTTAAAGTCCCTATAGGTGGCTATAAATGTGAAAATGTCATAAAAATGCTTGACGATGAAGACAAACTAAATTGGAGTCGCTATAGTTGAATTGTCGTCGAAGAAAAGTATTGGGCTTGTGATGTACTGCTGCATGTGTATAGGGGTGTGTTGCAGGGACTAAAAGTTTTCTAAAAGAGGTTTGTTTGCTTCTTGTTGAAACCACCCGAACCCTCATTTCGTACAATTAAAGGCATTGTGAAATAAAGTCTAGAAACCCTATTTTGACATCATAATTTCGAGCAAGTTATTTGGAGTTTATGTTGTATATTGTTGGTTTCAATTGATTAAACATATGTTGAAGGTTATTGTTGTTAGTTGGATGTAGGTATTAGGGGTGTAATTGGAAATTTGGATAGGGCACATTATAGGGGAGATGTTGTTCGATTTCCTTTAATGTCTTAACTAATTAAAGAACTAGTCGAGGAGACTAACAAGGAAATAGATTCCATGAATGCTAAGGTGCAACATAAGATGCTGGAAAGTCAAGAGTGGTTGAAATTCGTATTACTTCTGTGTTGAATAGGTTCAAAGGACGATGAGGCGAACGGGATAAAGAGTAACTCATAAGAGGTATGTGAAGCTTTCTCTTGGCATGTTTTGGAATAAGTATGTAAAGCTATTTTTCATTCCTTTTGGCATGTATTATCCATAAGTAAATTATATGTGAAATGAGGGGAGAATTCCATTACCAGAACTCCAAGTACGACTCATAATCCCTATCCACTGCTTAGCATTGGAACTCCTGCAAGAATAAAGTATTGTCTGTTAAGACTTCTACGTGTTAAAGAGTAGTGTGTGGAAAGCTACCTCTCCTTTCTCTTGATAAGTACTTGGTATGAAAATGAGATTATGATGCCATAGTTGTTCATTGAGCCCCAAGAGGGTCCGGATACGAAATATGTATAGGATGACCACACGAAGGGAAGCACAGACTATATAGAGCTTATTCTCTTTCTTTTTCGGGTGTGTCTTAGTTATAAGTTAAATATGATATGAGCTCTAGGGTAACTCCATTCTTAAGCATCTTTTATCTACTCCTGAATATTGAACTCTTATAGTAGTTGAACTATCTCCCTGGAAACTTCTATATGTTGAAAAGGTAACCAATGTACAGGCTCTAAGTCTTAAAGAATATATGTTAACAAATGTTTTTGGTTCGATAAGCGATTTGGCTTTGCATTAATACATGTCTAGGGTCCCCGAGATTATAACTGACATAGCACATAATGGAATTTAGAGGACACTCGAGATGATTACATTACTACTCGGGTCCACAGATGATAGTTTAACCCTCTTATACTATCAGGTCCCTGATAATATTTTAAATTGCATATGGTTAATCACTACTCTACTCGTGCATACTGTAACCCCTCTATCACTGAGTCCCGAGCTAGGGCAGATTCTCGTGCAAAGTTCACTGCATTATCCATTGAGTCCTTCACTAGAGGGCCAGGTCATGTATGTATATATATGATGATATATTATAATAAGGTGGTGATGGCACTGGGTCTAAGATGGTTTTACATATGTATTCATTGGATCCGTGATAGGGACGGCTATATGGTATAATTTGAGCATGCATACTTTTTATGATTTATAAGGTATAGGTACAGACTTCTGATTTGATATTTTATCCCTGTTTCTGCATCTCAGATATGCTTCTAGTTGTATTATATTATGCTTTACATACTCAGTACATATGTCGTACTGACCCCCTTTCTTTGGGGGGCTACGTCTCATGTCCTCAGGTACAGATACAGGTTTTAGGAGTCCATCAGCTTAGGACTCCATTCAGCTTAGCTGGAAGAGGCTCCATTATGTCGGAGCCTAGTTTTTGGTACTGACCACTGATATATAAAACTAATTTGTCTATTCAAGGGTGTGGCGGGGGCCCTGTCCCTTCGTATGTTGCCATTTATATTTTTAGAGGTCTGCAGACATGTATATGTGGGTTGTGTATGTCAGTTTGATTCAACTAGGTCTACATGATGTATGATATATGTTATTATGTTATGGCAGCCTTGTCGGCTTTCATGCCCTTTTATGAGGTGATACAAATAAAAGAGGCTACAGGTTTATGAAAATATTATCGCCCAATAGGGTTCTAATGCATGGCGTTACAGTGTTTGTAGTTCGGTTTGACTATACTTGATTTATATGCATTTCATGTCTATAATTCGACTTGACCACAGCTGGTAGATATGTATACGGGGGTCCAGGTCGGACCTCAATTGCGGCCTACGGAGTTGGGTCGTGACAGAAGTGGTATCAGAGAAGTTCGTTCTTAGATTGTCTGCAGACCGTGTCTAGTAGAGTCTTACTTATCGATATGTTGCGCACCACATCTATAAACTTGAAGCTACAGGACATTTAGGATGTTATCTTTCTTTCATATCTGAGATCGTGCTATAGATTTGAGTCATAGGAAAACATTCTTATACTAACCTTGGCTTATTAGCAGAACAACGACATCAACAGAAGGAAGTAATTGATGACATGGGAAGTTACGAAGCACGTAGGTAACTAAAGGCATGGGAGATATCTGTTGGGTAAGGTGAAGAAGAAAAAAAATTGAAATCTAAACTCGAAAACTGAAGGGAAAAGTAGACAGGAAGTGCAACAGATGCAGTTCAAAGGTGGACATACGAGGTAAGTCCATTATTTGTTTATTATTATTGACATTAAAAGCCCTGTATGGCTGTGATATGAGATTATATTAGAAGCCCTGTGTGGATGTGATATGATATGAATATATATATATATGTTTTGGCCCTGTGAGGCATTGTTGGTATTTTGTACGTGCAGGTTTGGGATAAGTAAGAAATATAGAGGAAACTCTACCGAAATTTTCCCAAGACAAGAACAGGGAATGAAACATAAATTCTTAAGACGTCTTGGAAATTGATACCAAGTACCCCTACTATGTTTAACTAAAGCTGTAAGAGGTACCCTTCAGGTCATCGATAAAGAGCACCCTTTTTACTTGGAGAATTTTATTTTGGAGAAACAAATGCCTATTTAAGTAGTAAAGTTCAGACTACAGTATCTCCAATCGTATTTATGTTGTAGGAATATAAATAGGGGGCTCATGTTGAAGGATAAGATGTCCCGCGATTGAGTTTCACTCTTTCTAAAAAGTACCAAGCCCCAACTGCTACTT
Organism: Solanum dulcamara; assembly: GCF_947179165.1. Classification (NCBI taxonomy): domain Eukaryota; kingdom Viridiplantae; phylum Streptophyta; class Magnoliopsida; order Solanales; family Solanaceae; genus Solanum; species Solanum dulcamara. The sequence goes on from NC_077243.1 coordinate 55,354,439, forward strand.
GTAAACTAGATAAGTTGTTCACAACTCTAGGATGAATTTAGAAGGAGCCCATATAGGTCAAGTGTTAAGAAGCACTATGATGTTTAAGGGATTCTAGTTTTCTTCTAACGGTGGTTGTAAAATGGTTTATGATAACAGTTTATTAGTTCTCCACCAACTAACTGAAGGAAGAAATGCTAATAGAAGTACCCCATAGAGATGTTATGAATTGAATATGAGTATGAACAAAAAGGGGGATACGTAAGTATGAGTTAAAGGTGTAGAACAACCATGCAGGGATAAACTAAGACTGCTGGTAGGGTGCACTCGGTAGGTGGACTAAGTTAAAAGCCTATGTTGGATACACAGTTAGGACAAGAGGCACCAGGTATAAAGGAATGACGCGTGTACACAACGTCGCCCCAAAAATAATTGAACCCTTAAAAGACAAAGATGGCAAACTTAAGGAATAAATGGCGCAACTTCCATTCACCTCAAGAAACAAAGGATATAGGTTGGAATAAAGTTACTACTTCAAGAAAACCTTGAATAGTTATCATCGAAATACTAGCACTGCCTAACTGGAATTGGAACGACTATAGATGCTAAGTAATTCTTGGATGAAGACAAGTAGAAGGTGGCCTTGGACAAGTTATTCCATGAGTCCCATTACTCAAGTATAGATTAATAAATGAGGTGTCGCACTATGTTTGGAAAGGTTTTTGTCACCTTATGATTTAACCAAGGTTCCGTATGTGGATAATCAGGTTATAAAATATGCAGAAAAATAGGAACATGATGCAGTACCAAGTAGATTGGGGAACAAGATTGGACGCATTTGAGATAGTACATAAAGACATAGAGCAAGGTATAAGCAGACAAGAGTATAAGTACCCTCTAAAGGGGGGAAGTCAATGAGAAAAGTTGCAAGGGTAAGGCGGAGGCAATTAATGTGGCAACATATTTAAAATGGATGTCTAAACTTCAATAAGATTCCTTACTAAACCAAGTTGGAAAAGTCACCAATAATTGTTGGGAAGTCAAAATGCTATGTAAGCCAGTGTTAAGAAGTTTTTAACAAGACATTGAATGACATTATGCTAGACTAAAAGCCAAAATTTTGGCTATAGAGTTAGTCGTAAATGGTGTTGCGATAGATAATAACCAAGGAAAAGGAATAGAAAACCTCCTATGGTAGGAGATGAGAAGGGAAAAGAGTGAATAAGAGAAAAAGAAAGAAGTATAACAAAATGGGATAAGTAAGTTCCAAATGCGAGTGAGATGTGTACAGTGGAATGAACCAAAAAACAGAAAGACTATGTCTACCTCCTAAAAGTTGCATCAGAATGGTTGTGCAACCTATGGATATGTATATACAAGCATCAGGCTAAGTGAGTAAGTACATGATAAAAGGAGTAGGGGCTTAATAATGACAAGGCAATTATTATATTTTGGATACCCCACCAAAAGCTACAAATATAGGTAAGCCAAACTGTCGGGATGAAATCAGTACCACGGGCAAGGTAAGGCATGGTCACAGTTAGACCAAAAGTCTATCCTGATACTGATTGTAGGATAAGGGGGAAAACGATAAGGTAACATATGAGACCTAGAGAGACAATGCTAAGGTATTTCTCGGATTAAGGTAAAAACTCTCTTGTATTCTCGTAAAAGTAAAGGATGACACGAGATAATGTATTTAAAGTATTACAAGCTGGGATAAGTTGGGATAAGGAAATTTTCAAATGATTTAACTAAGAGGAGCGAAACTAATGGGTTACGAAAACATGGCAAACTTATATGCCAAAATTCCTTTAGAATTATATCAGGTAACGACAGACGGAGCACAAAACGACTATAAAATTCAACCTTAAGGATTGAAAAACAAAACCCAAAAGGTAAAGTACCAGTTCAAGTCTTCTAAGAAATTGAGGTGTAATATATGAGGTCCCCAAAGCTATTGCCTTGAGTAAAGGGGCTTAAAGCACAGTTCGTGCCTGGATGTCGGTCCAAGAAAAGATTGGGAACATAGACGGGTCTTAGTACCACCATTCACCCTCAAAATAGGTAAATAGGCTAAACGTACCACTTAAATGCTAGAAGATGTATTGTGAGCTGGTGTTGTTAACTTCAAAGGTAGTTGGGATGATTATCTATCACTTATCGAGTTTCCTATCATAATGGATACCACTCCAGTATCTCAATGACCCCATACAAACTAGTGGGGCACGATATGTAAGTCCCCTATTGGTTGGGTCGGTGTTAAAAAGACTAAGCTAGTAGGGCTAGGCATGATTGAGCAAGCTATGGACTAGCGACCCAGAGTCGGCAGAAATGACATGCAGATAGTCGACATCGATATTCAGAGTTCAAATTGATGATTGGGTGTTTGGAACAGGTTCACCCAGAAAAGGAGTAATAAGATTTGGAAAGCAAAAGAAACTTTTCCCTAACTACATTGGATCCTATCGAGTTGCTGGTAAGATAGACAAAGTTGCCTGTTAGTTAGACTTACCACCTGATTATGAAATCATACACCCAGTACGTCTATATGGATACTTCACAAATGTACTGGTGATCCACCCAGAGTATGTCCCATAGATGATACCCACGATATGAAATTCTATGAGGAACAACCTATGGTCGTCTTAGAGCGGAAAATTAGAAGGTTGCAAACTAGGATGCGACTTCCATTAAGGTATGATGGAAAAATGAAAACCAGAAAAGGGATGACCTGGAAAATTGAAGAGGACAGAAAACACAAGTATTCGTACCTATTCCTGATGTCTACATGTAACCCCAACTCCTGAAACTCGTATTTTAATTACTTTAAAGAAGGTATATGTTAGAGCAATAGCAAAGAATCTCCCTACAATCTATATAAAGTCATGAGGGAAGTTTGTTTAACATTCGGGGACGAATGTTTTAAAGGGGGGAAGGATGTTACACCCCACACTTTTGAGCTCGGAGTGTCTCTTAAGCTTCTTAGAAGTTACCAAGTGAGTTTGATAATATACCACACTATCAAATGACTCTAAGGAAGGGAGAGTGTGGTACCCCATGGTAGGAAAGGTTGGAAATACAGTTATAAGAATCCGGAAAGAGTTGGAGGCCAAGTAAAGAGTCGTAGGACTCGATTTACCTACGTAAGCTAACATAGAAGTCTTACATACTTAATCTACTTGAGTATATACCAAACTTGTGAAGCACGGGTTACATAGACTCTTAAAATAAGACGAGATGATGAACCTACGAAAGGGAGCAAGAACTAGTTTCTGAACTTACGAAAGTGAAGCAAGTAGGTGAAAAAAAAGCAAGTGACAAGAAAGCAGGTGACTCACCTACTTGGGGTGGACCCTATGCTGTCACGTGACAGCTTTGGGTTGGAAGCTTGGATGAGGTAGCACCCTAGGGGGCTGCCACGTGTCACCCCTAGGGGGATGCCACGTGTCACCTTTTGAAGAGGTGTATATACATATGTATTAGTCTTCACATTCCCTCATTTATTCATCTTTCACCTTGGGAAAGACTTAGAAAAAAACTAGAGAAAGTTAGAGAGCAAAAGAGGGAGCTACAGCCAAGGCCAATTTGAGGTAAGTTTCCAATTTTTCCTTCGTAAATTAATTATCTACGGTGTTACTCAAGTACGTGAATATGTATATATGTATCTTACAATGCCTACGGAACCATGTATTCAGCCCTACACTTGGAAACTAAAAGAGAAAAATGCTAGGAGCACAAAGAGGAGGGCCACGGGTTTGGCCCCTTTGAGGGAAACTCTAACTTTTGTTACATAAATTAATTATTTTAGGTGTCACACGGATATATAATGGTGTTTTATAACATAAAATTCTAATTTGGGAAAGCGTAGAAGTGACACAAACAGTCCGCTCAATTTCAGTACGTTTAGAAAAGTTCTGAGTCACAATTTGGCAATTTTGGCCAATTTTGGGTAAGGTAAGGTTTATTCATTCAATTTGGAATTTATGGTGTTGTTATGGAGTGTTTTACAGTCCCTATAGATGGATATAAATGTGAAAATGTCATAAAAATGCTTGACGATGAAGACAAACTAAATTGGAGTCGCTATAGTTGAATTGTCGTCGAAGAAAAGTGTTGGGCTTGTGGTGTTCTGTTGTAGGTTTGTGGGGGTGTGTTTCAGGTCCTAAAAGTTTTCTAAAATAGTTCTGTGTGCTTCTGGTTGCAATCAACCAACCCCTCATTTCGTACAATTAAAGGCATTGTGAAATAAAGTCTAGAAACCCTATTTTGATATCATAATTTCGAGCAAGTTATTTGGAGTTTATGTTGTATATTGTTGGTTTTAATTGATTAAACATATGTTGAAGGTTATTGTTTTTAGTTGGATGTAGGTATTAGGGGTGTAATTGGAAATTTTGATAGGGCACATTATAGGGGAGATGTTGTTCGATTTCCGTTAATGTCTTAACTAATTAAAGAACTAGTCGAGGAGACAAACAAGGAAATAGATTCCATGAATGCTAAGGTGCAACTTAAGATGCTGAAAAGTCAAGAGTGGTTGAAATTAGTATTACTTCCGTGTTGAATAGATTCAAAGGACGACGAGGCAAACGGGATAAAGAGTAACTCATAAGAGGTATGTGAAGCTTTCTCTTGGCATGTTTTGGAATAAGTATGTAAAGCTATTTTTCATTCCTTTTGGCATGTATTAGCCTTAAGAAAATTGAATGTGAAATGAGGAGATAATTCCATTCCCAGAACTCCAAGTACGCCTCATAATCCCTGTCCACTGCTTAGTATTGGAACTCGTGCAAGAATAAAGTATTGCATGTTAAGGCTTCTACGTGTTAAAGAGTAGTGTGTGGAAAGCTACCTCTCCTTTCTCTTGATAAGTACTTGGTATGAAAATGATATTATGATTCCATAGTTGTTCATCGAGCCCTAGAAGAGGCCGGGTACGAAATATGTATAGGATGATCACACGAAGGGAAGCATAGACTATATAGAGCTTATTCTCTCTTTTTTCGGGCATGTCTTAGTTATAAGTTAAATATGATATGAGCTCCAGGGTAACTCTATTCTTAAGCATCTCTTATCTACTCCTAAATATTGAACACTTATAGTAGTTGAACTATCTCCCTGGAAACGTCTATATATTAAAAAGGTAACCAATGTACAGGCTCCAAGTCTTAAAGAATATATGTTAACAAATGTTGTTGGTTCCATAAGAGATTTGTCTTTGCATTAATACATGTCTAGGGTCCCCGAGATTATAACTAATGTAGCACATAATGGAATTTAGAGGACACTAGAGATGATTACATTACTACTCGGGTCCACAGACGATAGTTTACCCCTCTTATACTATCGGGTCCCTGATAATGTTTTAAATTGCATATGGTTAATCACTACTCTACTCGTGCATACTGTAACCCCTCTATCACTGAGTCCCGGGCTAGGGAAGATTCTCATGCAAAGTTCACTGCATTATCCATTGAGTCCCTCACTAGAGGGTCAGGGCATGTATGTATATATATGATTATATGTTGTAATAAGGTGGTGATGGCACTAGGTCTATGATGGTTTTACAAATGTATTCACCGAATCTCTGATAGGGCTGGCTATATGGTATAATTTGAGCATGCATACTTTTTATGATTCATAAGGTACAGGTACAGACTTCTGATTTGATATTTTATCCCTATTTCTCTATCTCGGATATACTTCTAGTTGTATTATGTTATGTTTTACATACTAAGTACATATGTCGTACTGACCCCCTTTCTTTGGGGGGCTGCGTCTTATACCCGTAGGTACAGATATAAGTTTTGGGAGTCCATCAGCTTAGGACTCTATTCAGCTCAGCTGGAAGAGGCCCCATTGTGTCAGAGCCTAGTTTTTGGTACTGACCACTGATGTATAAAACTATTTTATCTATTCAAGGGTGCGGCAGGGGGGCCGTCCCGCCATATGTTGTCTTTAATATTTTTAGAGGTTTACAGACATGTATATGTGGGTTGTGTATGTCAGTTTGATTCAGCTAGGTCTACATGCTGTATGATATATGTTATTATGTTATGGCAGCCTTGTTGGCTTGCATGACCTTTCATGAGGTGATACAAATGAAAGAGGCTACAAGTTTATGAAAATATTATCGCCTAATATGGTTCTGATGCATGGCGTTGCAGTGTTTGTAGTCCAGTTTGACTACACTTGATTTATATGCATTGCATGTCTATAATTCGACTTGACCACAGCTGATAGATATGTATACGGGGGTCTAAGCCGGACCCCAGTCGCGTCCTATGGGGTTGGGTCATGACAATATACCTTGATGTAGGATAGGAACTTTAACCGACATATAAGACCATGTGAGCTATAACATGGAATCTGATGTGACTCCCATTTTGAGAATGGAGAGGCTACTTTGCCAAGGTAGAATCCATGAGAAAATCATAAACATGAGATATATGTGGATTTCCTAGCTAGGACAAATTAGAATTGTAAACCTACATGGGCAACGCAGTTAGGGACTAAAGGTTTCTACTAGAAATTCCTTGGGTAGCTACTTTGGCTACCAGACCGAACCCCACCTTAAAGCCCTCTCAGTGCTTAGTTATTATCCCAATGAAAGTCATAAATGATAGTCATTAACATCAGTAGGAAAGACAATAAAATATATCAATCCTCATCATAAAGTAGTCATGAGAATAGCTCATTAACATGATTGATTCATAAGAATCCTTGGGTTGGTGAGAATGTCCTTTCACTTCTTCTAACATGATTATGTGAAAATTACCTTTCACAGTTATAATTAATTGCTTGAAAACATCATTGAAACATTATTTATAATATTTCATGAGTCATTTCTAAACGTTGGTAATCATTCATACAACTTTCATTGAGATCTCTTCAAACTCATGAACATAATTTCTTGAAAATAGCATATAATATGGGTCATTGAAATTCAACTTGAAATCATGTAATATGATGTGAATTATGAATAATTTAATTAATAATCATAAGATAAATCATAATTTAGAAGACCCAATGCAAATTCGTGAACTAGGTCTTTTAGAAGAAGAATTCATGAGGAGATTTTGGAAAAGAACCTTGGGACTCCATGAGTGAAAGGACACATAGATGAATTCAACATACCTTAGACTTTAGAAGCCCTAATTTTCTCTTGAATTAAAGACTTGACTTGATTTCTCTTGGAATTAGTTTGAAGAAGACCCTTGAGAGGGAAATTTTAGAGAGAAGATTTTGGGATTTGAGTGTTAGGATGAGAATGAGATAGTTAGGAGGACTTGGTGTAGTTAATAGGATAGAATAAATATCCAAAAAGGGACCACATTCACTGTTGACTTAATAGGGAAAAGACCAAAAAACCCTAAACTTGATTGAAATAGGCTCCTGCATGGAAGGGCCACTATGTCTGTGAAGCCCACTACTGCCCATGGTAGTGGTCGTGGTGAAGGGACTCTGACTTGGGTTGGAGGTTTTACCTCCATGGAGGTCACCACAGCTTGTGGTTCTCACCACGGGTCATGTTCCCCCTTGTTTTCTTCACCCAAACTTAGGAGGTCTAGAGGGGTCAATTTCTAAGAAGGGATTACAGTCTGTGGAGTCCACCATGAGCCCTAAATCCTTTTATGTACCTTTATCTATCTTTACAATTTCCCAAGGTAGGACCACATTGCCTCTTCACGGCCCGTGAAGGTCTCCTTGAAGTTCACCTGGTGCCCAAAAAGCTGCAACTTCCATGGTTTCTCCTTTAAACTTTTGTTTTCGTCTTTTCAACTTTTGGGGTCTTACAATATCTTCTCCTTAGGATCATTCATTCTCAAATAGGACTGAAGCTAGCATGAATGGAATTGGAAAGAGAAATACTAACCCGACATGAATGCGGCAACATATTGAAAATGCATAAAACATGGAACATTCAATCCCAAGCAAAAACATGAATTTATAACTCATTTCTTGAACATGAATGCATATGAAAACATGAGAATGAATGAAACATGTGTTTTGGGATGGAGTGGATCATGAAGGAACTAAATACCTCAACTAGGGATGGAAGGAAAGAGATGAGCATATTGTGACATCATATCAGCTTCGGCTTCCAATGTAGAACCTTCAACCTCTTGGTTCCTCCATAACACTTTAACGGAAGCTATTTCCTTGTTCCTCAACCTTCTAACTTATCGATCTACGATCTCAACCAGAACCTCCTCATGGGATAGACTCTCATTCACGCCAATGATGTCCAGAGGCACAATAGAGCTAGTATCACCAACAAACTTTCTACACAAGGACACATGGAACACTTGTCAACTCAGAAGGAAAATCCCACTCATATGCCACCTTGCAAATCCACCTCAAAATTTGATATGGACCCACATAGTAGGGAATAAACTTCCCTCTATTTCAAAAATGCATCACACCATTCATAGGTAAACTTTTCAAGTAAACCCAATCATTAACCCCAAATTCGAGTTCCCGTCTCCTCGCATCTGAATAGAACTTCTGTCGATGTTAGCAATCTTCAACCTTTCTCTAATGAATCTCACCTTTTTCATAGAATTATTCACTAAGTCAGATCTTATCAAGGCAATTTCACCAACTTCAAACCAACCAATAGGATACCTACAACTCCTACCATATAAGGCCTCAAACGAAGCCATCTAAATGGTGGAATGGTAACTATTATAATAGTCGAACTCTATCAATGGAAAATAATCATCCCAATTGTGTTTAAAGTCAATGACATAGGCTCTCAACATTTCCTCCAAGGTATGAATAGTATGCTAGGCTTGACCGTTAGTCTGCAGGTGAAAAGTTGTGCTAAGCTTAACTTGTGTACCAATCCCCTTCTAGAAAGATCTCTGAAATTGAGATGTGAACTGAGTACCTTGGTCTAAAACAATAGATAATGGGGCACCATAAAGCTTAATCAACTCTCGAATATAAAGTATAGCATAGTCCTCAGTTGAATAAGAAGTCTTAAAAGGAAAAAATATGAGTTGACTTAGTCATTCGGTCAACGACCACCCAAATTAAATCATGCTGCCTATAAGTACGAGGCAACCCTGTAATGAAGTATGTATTTAAGGCTTCCCACTTCCAAGTAGGAATATAAATATCTTGATCCAAACCTCCCGATCTTTTATGCTCAACCATCACTTGTTGACAATTAGGACATTTTGCCACAAACTCCGCAATATCCCTCTTCTTGCCATTCTACCAATATAGTTCCCTCAAATCACAATACATCTTTGTGTAACCAGGATGAATAGAATAACTCAAACTATGAGATTCATACAATATCATTTCCCTCAAACCATCGACATCAGGAACAAACAATCTACCTTAATATCTCAAAACACCATCTCCCCCTTAGGAAAAAGCCTTAATGGATTTTTTGGCAATCACTTTCTTCAACTCAACTAAAGTAGGATCGTCATCTTGTTTTGCCTTAACATCCTCCATAAAGGATGATTCAGAACTATTTTGGACAACAATACCACCATCCTCGAAATTAACTAATCGAACACCCAAACGAGTTAATCTATGAACATCATGAACTAACTCTTTCTCTGCATCCTCAACATGGGCAACACTATTCATGGACAATCTTCTAAGAGTATCGGCAACCACATTCACTTTTCTCGTATGGTATAATACACTCATGTCATAATCCTTCAACAACTCAAGCCACATCCTATGGTGAAGATTCAAATCCTTTTGGTTGAACACATATTGCAAACTCTTATGAACAGTGAACACATTAACATGGACACCATAAAGGTCACTACCGCTAACTCCAAGTCATGAGTCAAATAGTTCTTTTTATTTACCTTGAGTTGCCTAGAAGCATAGTCTATCAACTTACTATTTTTAATCAAAACATAACAAAGGCCAACTCTTGAAGCATCACAATATAAAACAAACCCATCGGAACCTTCTGGCAAAGTCAACACCGAAATAGAAGTAAGCCTATTTTTCAACACTTAAAAACTTTTCTCCCATGCCTTGGACCAATGGAATTTCACCATCTTTTGAGTCAAAATAGTCAACTCAATGCAATGGGAGAGAAATCTTCCACAAACCGTCTATAACAACAGACTAAACCCAAAGAAACTCCAAATTTCAAATAGAGACAAAGGTTTGGCCCAATTCTTAATCATTTCAATCTTTTTAGGATCCACCATAATGCCTTCGTCAGAAATAATATGGCGAAGGAAAGTAACTGACCTCAACCAAAACTCACACTTGCTAAACTTGAGAAATAACTAGCGGTCCTTGAGAATTTGCAATACAATCCTCAAATGATCAAAATATCATCGATGAATATAATTATGAATGTATCCAAGTATTGCTTGAACACCCTGTTCATCAAATCCATAAAAGCTGCAGAAGAATTCATTAGTCTAAAGAACATAACCAAGAATTCAAAGTAATCATACCGAGTTATAAAAGTCATCTTTGAAATGTCATATTCACTTACTTGGAATTGATGATACCCTGATCAAAGATCATTCTTTGAAAAGTAGACTGCTCCTTGAAGTTGATCGAACAAGTCATCAATCCTTAGAATGAAATACTTATTCTTAATTGTGACCTTGTTCAATTATGATAATCAATACACATACTGAGGAAACCATCCTTTTTCCTAACAAAAAGAAATAGAGCATCCTATGTAGAGATACTGGATCTACTGAAACCCTTATCTAAAAAATATATCAATTGATCCTTTAACTCTTTAAATTCTATTGGGGCCATTCAATAAGGAGGAATAGAGATAGCTGGGTATCAAGGACTAGAGAAATACTAAATTCTATTTCCCTCTCTGGAGGTATACCTAGTAGATCATTAGAGAAAACTTTTGGAAACTCGTTAAAAACTGAAACTGACTCAAGAGTAGGAACTTTGAAATTTGTATCTCTAACCTAGACTAGATGATAGATGTATCCCTTAGAAATAATTTTCTGAACTTTAAGACACTAGCTGAATTGACCTTTAAACACATAATTACTATCTTTCCATTCTAAGAGTGGCTTCTTATGAAACTGAAACTTAACCACACAGGTTCTACAACATATGGAAGCATAACAGACATGAAGCCAATTCTATCAAGAATAACATCAAATTCTGTCATATCAAGCTCTACAAGATCAACTGATGTGATTTTATGAAAAACTAAAACTGGTAATTTTGATAGACTCTCTCATCCACAACTAAATCACCAACATTAATATAGACCAAAAAAGGCTCTAAAAAGACCTCAGAACTAACAATGAATTTTATAGAAAGATAAAGAGTAACAAATGATAGAGTGCATGGCACCCGAGTCTAACAATGCATAAACATCAAAGTCAAATACTTTTAACAACCAGTCACAACATCAGATGAATCCTCTAACTCTTGATAAGTCTGAAAGTCATGGAATCCATAATAATTTGGACGTCTGGTAGCCTGAGTTTGAGCTTGGAGTGTATCATCACTCCTTCAACCCTTTGCTTGATGACCCAGCTTTCAACACATGTAGAATACATTCTATCTCGCTAAGCATTCTCCCTTTTTATTCCTTCCACACTTCTTGCATGGAGAGATGACTTGACTACTCAGAGATCCTCCTTGAACCTTAGGGTTAGGCCCTTTTTTATCGAACTTTAGAGACAGAGTGTTCATAAGATCTTGTCCAGAATACTTTTAATGAAACTAGGATGGTTACCATTCTCATACATACTATAAGAGAAATTATAACTTCTATTAGAGCCTTCGAGGACTCTTTTCTAGACCTCTCCTTTAGCTTCTCCTCCTCTATTTGTTCGGAATGTGTTATGATCTTAGAGATGTCTATTTTTTTATAGGCATGGAAGTTCTACATTTTTAACCACCAAATAAGACACACCTGAAACAAACTTGCCCATACGAGCCCTTGGATCCGCAACCATAAAAAGAGAATACTTTGACAATTTTGTTAACTTGAGGGCATACTCCCTCATGCTCATATTACCTTAGATCAAATAGATAAACTCTTGTACCTTAGAATCCCTTAAATCCAAATAAAAGAACTTATCAAGAAATGTGCCCTTGAATTCATCTCAATCAAGGAGACCATCATATCTACCTTTTTCATCCTTCCATTGCTCATGCCAAACTTGTACCACTCTCTTGAGTTGATAAGCTGCTAAGTATGCCTCCTCCATCGGATTAATGCCCATGATCCCAAAAATATTTGTAATTCCCTCAATAAATTCTTATGGATTCTCTTCCACCTTAGAGCCATGGAATTTGGGAGGGTTTATCCTAGTGAAGTCACAAACTCAGCTAGCCATCGTACTAATATTTGGGTTCATGAGAGATACAACTTCCCAATTAGCATGAGCGACTACAACTTGGTAAAGAACTTGGAATAGGGTCCAAAACTCCACATGAAAGACTTGATTATTCAAAAGGTCATGTGGAGCTTGTTGCTCCTCCTCTGTATTTCTTCAGATGGGGTTTTCTCATGGAACCATATTTCAGAAATCACAAAGAGAAAACATTTGAGGAGAAATCCTTAGAGTTCAACTCTATCACATGATGAGATCATAAAAGAAGTGAAGTTTTTCCTAAGATGCCTCATAGCCTTCTATTCATAGATATGGTGCATTTCACACCGACGAATAATACTCTTCTTGACATGGCATGTTAGACTCCCTAGGACACTTTAAAGCTTGGGCTATGATACCAAGTTTGTCATAACCCAAGCTAGGCCCTAGGTGTGACATCGCGAGTAGAATCTCAAGGGATCCCAATCCAGCCTCTTAGTATATCATTCATGAGCATACATAAGGTAAGTAAAGCTATAAATCTAAGACATAGAGGCAGAAATAAAGTTTCAATATGGAAAGTCTCAATAGAAGAGAACAAGTTTGAAACTCTAAATAAAAAGACAACATAGACTCCATGACATCCAACATGCCTCTACTAAACTAGATGGGTGCATAAGACAAGCTCATAGATCACCCATGACAACACATAAAAGGTATAAGAATGATGAAAAAATGAAAGTCTTGTCCTCAAAGCACGAGGACTCACCCAATATAAGGAAGTAAAGCTCAACTCTAGCCATGAGTGGAAGGTGTGTGATGGTCGTCCAACCCTATATTATGATATAATATAGGTAAAAATTATGTGTTAGTGCATGGAATGAACTAAGTATGTAAGAAGTATGCTTGAATACTAAATATAGGACATAATCAATATGAGCATGATTGCATGACCAATAAAACATGAGTAAATCTTGAAAACTTTAAAACATAATAATCATGTGGTCAATGCATCAAAACATCCTTATCATGAGGAATTTATACCTTTTCATATACCTTGGTGTGGGATAGGACCTTTAACTGACATATAAGACCATGCAAGCTATAACATAGAATCTGATGTAACTCACACATCTTGAAGGGAGAGGCTACTTTGCTATGGTAGACTCCGTGAGAACAGCATAAGTATGAGTTATATGTGGATCTATGAGCTAGTCCATATTGTCATCATAAACCTACATGGGCAACGTAGTTAGGGACTAAAGGTTGCTACTAGGATTCCCTTTGATAGCTACTTTGGCTACCGGATAGAACCCAACCTTAAAGTCCTCTTGGTGTTTAGTCATTATCCCAATAGAAGTCATAAATCATAGTCATTAACATCATTAGAAAATAGAACAAAATATATCAATCCTCATCATAAAGTAGTCATAAAATAGCTCATTAACATAATTAATTCATAAGAATCCATGGGTTGGTGAGAATGTCCTTTCACCTTTTTTAATATGATTGTAAGAGAATTACCTTTCACTTATAATTACTTGCTTGAAAACATCATTGAAACATCACTAATAAGCTTTAATGAGTCATTCATAAACGTTGGTAATCATTCATAAAACTTTCATTGAGATCTCTTGAAACTCATGATCATAATTCCTTGAAAACATACTTGAAAATAGCATATAATATGGGTCATTGAAATTCAACTTGAAATAATTCAATATTATGTGAATTATGCATAATTTAATCAATAACCATAAGATAAATTATAATTAAGCAGACTCAATGGAAATTCATAAACTAGGTCTTTTAGAAGAAGAATTCATAAAGAGATTTTGGAAAACAACCTTGGGACTCTATGGGTGAAAGGACCCATGGATTAATTTCCACATACCTTATACCTTATAATACCTAATTTTTTCTTTACTTGACGACTTGACTTTATTACTCTTGGAATTAGCTTGAGGAAGAAGAAGACCTTTGAGAGAGAACTTTTAGAGGAAAGATTTTGGGATTTAAGTGTTAGGGTGAGAATGGGAGAGTTAGAAGGGCATAGGATAGCTAATAGGATAGAATAAACCCCTAAAAATCTTCCATATTCATTAAAGACTTAATAAGGAAAAGACCAAAACACCTCTAAACTTGACTGAAATGGGCTCCTACACAGAAGGGCCACCACGGTCCATCAAGCCCATGATGGCCCATGGTGGTGGTCGTGGTGAGAGGAATCTAACTTAGGTTAGAGGGGTGACCTACACAGAGGGCACCACAGTTCGTGGTCCCCCTTGAGATCCTCACCCAAACTTAGGGGGTTTAGAGGGGTCAAGTTCATGGAAAGGATTACAGTGTTTGGAGACCACCACGAGCTGTGAACCCTTTAGTATACCTACATCCTTCTTTTCAATTTCCTAGGACTTAACCACATTGCCTTTTCACGTCCCATGGTCATCTTCACATCCCGTAAAAGGCTGTTGAAGTCCACTTGGTACTCAAAAAGCTACAACTTCCATTCTTTCCCTTTTAAACTTCATTTTCTATCTTTCTAACTTATGGAGTCTTACACTTGAATACAACTCCATTTTGAATGTGTAGCATATTTTGAATGATTTTGTAGTCTTGTGACTCTTTTGTGACTTTTGATTCAATAGTGGTTTGAATGTTCAATGCCACCTTTTTGTTGAAAAGAAAATAAGATTTTGAACCATATTGTGTGATTTGCATGCCATGTGTGGTGAGTTGTTGAATAATGCTTGTGTTCATTTATGCTACCTAGAACTTGCCCGGTTAGTCTTGAAATATTGGTCTAAATTGAGTTTGGTTGGAAAAATGATATTAGACTTTCTTTGATTGTTCTTGAAGTCCACTTGGCATAAAAAATTACCACTTTGCTCAATATATATCCTTAGTTTACCCCTTTGAGCCTAATACCTTTTATTGGCCACCTTATCACAAGCCTTACCTATTTTGGAAAGACATTCTTGTTTTGAATCCTTTCCCTTCTTGAACTTGAAGTTGTGAAAGTTGAAGATAAAATCCTAAGTTAGGGGTGTAATGGGAGGAAACTCATAGAAGGTATGCCTATCACATAAGAGCTTGATATATAAAAATAAAAGAAAGAAAAAGTTTTGAAAAAAAAGGAAAGAAAGTGAATAAATGAGACTTGAATCCTCTAAAATTTGAATATGGTTGCATGTGGGGCATCTAGAGTGGAAATGAGAAAAGTGAAAATGTGAAATGTGCATCCGTTTGAAAAGTGAAGAAAAGGGGGGAAAGTTGGAAAATGATGAGTTATTGAGTAGTGTTCAAGGAGGGTGTAGTCACTTGTCCATAAATGATATCATAACCTTTCCTAAGCCTACATTACAAGCTTAACAAAGTCCTTTGAGATTTATTACCAAATGAAGTTGAGTCAATGTTGATTGAAAATGTGGGCATGCCTATGTTGTAACATTTGTGTTCATAAGATGTTCTATTGTGAGTGTGAGTGTTTATGCTTTTGTCCCACGTTCTTAGATATTTTATGAGTTTTCTGGGACATTTCTTTTCTTGTGAGGTCATAAAGTTGATTAAGTGGTGATTTTGAAAATTCCTAATTGAATCAACTTAGCATGTAAAAAAGCTAAATAATTAAGTCACTTCTTGAGTTTGAGCTGTTGTCATTCAATGATTGTTGGTTCTAGAAAAATGTATCATTAGAATGAGGAGGTTTCTTTTGTGAACCAAAGTCATAATCATGATCCTTATTTGGAATGGAAGTGTGTTGTGCTTAACTTGATTGCCTCCTGTGGTTTTGATTTAGTTTTTCTTGAGGTCAAGCAAAGTTTTCAAGTTGGGGGTGTTAATAAGTCGAGAATTTTTAACTCATTTATATCTTTTTCTTATGATTTTGTGTTGTTAATCTAGAGATTAGGGCTAATTATCCTTTTAATTGGGTGTATTTTAGGTGTTTGTAGATTACAAGGAGTTTTGATGAAAAAGAACAAGAAATGAGAGTTGGAACAAAGGAAAATTGAGTCTCTAATGTCGCAATCACATCTATAGGGTCGGTTTTGCCATTGGTCATCAATAAGGTTAAGGTCTCTTTTGCGGCCACACACTAATCGCTTTAGCAAAGGGTCAAGTATTGGTCAAGGTTTCTTTATTGACCATAACAACCGCTTTAGTGATGGCCGAAGCAAACATGCATCTCATTTTTGAGATCTAGAGTTTGCTTTAGCGATTGCCGCTTTTATGACAACCTTGTTGCTTTAGCGATGGACAGTTAATTGATCAAGGGTAATAAAGTAATTTCATATATTTAAACCCCAAATTCTCATAAAAGCTGATAGAAAAGATATCTATGGACATCGTTGAAGACCACTACATAGCTTGGGCGTAGGCTTTGATAGAAAGTTTCCTTACAATTCACAATTGGATTGAAGATTAAATTATGTAAGATCTTGAAAGTTGGAAAGTCAAAAATCAAGGTTCAAAAGACTATTTCTTAGAAAAATTCAGCTTTTAGCACTAGGAGGTCTTCACGAGACCCACTATAGGATGTGAAGAGGAACAATAGCTGTGAAGGGCCACCGTGGTCTAGGCCCAGCTAAATGGGTTCATGAGGTAGTGACCATGAGGGGCCACCATGAGTCGTAGTGTGGACCAGGATCAGTTATGGGCTCCGTGGTGAGCCTATCCTACAGGCCTCTGATAGTCCCTGCACCACACCCATGATTCACTGACCATATTACCTCCTTGGACCGTAAAGGTCTTCGTAAAGAAAGTCCTAAAACTTTCCATGCAAACCCCAATGTTCAAGTCCAAGTCTATCACTACAGATGCCCTTAAAGGGTCATGGGGTATCCGGTAGTGGCACCCCCCTTTCAAGACCTTTTTCTAAAAGTTCAAGTCTAATTCCACGATCACCACCAAAGACCGTGGTGAGTTTCAAGGAATGTGGTGGGTCCTCTATGCAGCCCCAATTTTCAAATTTAATAAGGGTTATTTTGGTCTTTTTCCTATATTTCATTAATGAATATGGATAGTTTTTGGGACTAGATTCTCACCTAGTAAATACCCTAAAGTCTTCTAACCCTCTCATTCTCAACATAACTCCAATAATCCAAAACCTTCTCTCCCAAGTTTATTCTTAAACGTTTTCTACTCTCTCAAGCAATCCAAGGGATTTCTTTAAGGTCAAGCTTCCATTCATTTCAACTTCGGGCTCAAAGAGGTCAAGGTATGTAGGACTTCATCCATGGGTCCCTTTAACTTGTGGAATCCCAAATATTTCTTCTCAATTCTCTTATGATTTCTTCAATTAAAAGCCCTAATTTCATGATTTGCATTGGGTCATTTCAATTATGATATATTTCAATGATATTAGCCTAATTATGCATAATTCAAATCATATTACATGATTTCAAGTTGAATTTTAATGACCCATGCTACATGCTAGTTTCAAGTATGATTTATGAGATATGATCATGATTTTCAAGTTATTTCAATGCAAGCTTTATGAATGAGTTTTAAGATGCTTTATGCAAAATAGTTTATGAATGCCTTATGAAAGATTATGAATAATGTTTTAATGATGTTTCAAGCAAGTTTATGAGAAAGGGTGACTTGAGATCCTTGAAGGTGACCTAAGACTCTAATTAAAGAGTGACTTAAGATCCTTGATGAAAAAGGTGACTTAAGACTCTAATGGTATTTTTATGAAAAGGATTCATAATGATGGAAGGCCTACACCCACATTACATGAATCACATGATAATGAGCTATTTCTATTAACAAGTTTCTATGAATTACAATTATGAAAAGCTTATGATTATGACAAGTATGATTTTAAGATTATGACATGTTATGTATTCTGTGGGATGATTTACTTAGCACCGAGTGGACTTTGAGGAGGGGGCTCGACCTATGCCCTAGTAGTAATCTCTAGTCTCTTAAATTACATTGCCGCCATAGGTTTGCCAATATGACTTAGCTAGTGGATCCACATATACCACATGATGATAATAATTGGATGGATTTTACCTTGGCAAGTAGTCTCCCCCCTTCTCGATGTGGGAATCATAGGATTCCATGTAATAGCTTGCATGGTCTTAATGTCGGTTATATTTATCTCCCACATAGGTAAGTTTTTATGATGATTATGATGTTTTGAGTCATTGACCAGTGAGATAAATGTTTTAATATTTTCATGGTTTACTCATGCTTTTAATGACATTGGGCTTGCGTCCCATGATTCATATTTATTGTGTCTGATGTTTATTATTCATGCATATTCTCACATACTAAGTGCATTCTACGTAATAACGCATACTTTTTGCCTATATTATATCATAATGTAGGGTTCAGTGAGCATTTCATCCTCCTCCCAATTTTGGATATAGTTAGCACTATTGTACTATTGGTGAGTCCTCATGTTCCGAGCATGAGATATTTTATTTCTTATGAGTTTATGAATTATTTTACTTTCTATATTGGGTGAGCTAGGAGATTTTCTTGCGCCCCCATCTAAACTAATAGAGGCATGTTAGATGCTCGTTGGAGTTTATGTTGTCTCTTATTTAGGCTTTTGAGACTTATGTTCTATATTGGGATTATACTTCTGTATCCTTGATTTTGTTTATTTACTTAATAAAGCTTATTTATGCTCTTGAATGTTATGCTAAGAGGCTTGGCTGGAGTTCTTCGGGATTCTAATCGTCGTATTACGAATAAGCCCTGGGTCGGTTCGTGACAAGTTCTCTATTGTAATTATTTTTATCCTTTCTTCATTTTCTTATTTAGTATTGCATGAATTGTAGGTATAATTGATCATAGTAGGATTAAGGTTTTGTGCTAGAAATAAATACAATTTGGTCATTGCATTATCATGTTTTCAGATTCATCATACTTGTTTCTCATGTTCATCCATTTTTTTCTCAAGCTCAGTACATTTCACGTACTAGCCGCATGCTTTTACCTATATTATTTTATAATATAGGTCACGTCGCTTTTCATCGAGACCCTACTTAGTTTAGACTCCTATCAACTTTCACAATGTTGGTGAGTCCTCATGTTTCGAGGATGGTCATATTAGACTCTATTTAGACTCTTATTAAATTTTTCTTATGTTAGAGATAACTAGATACATGTTCTAGCATCTCGTCTATGATAGAGGCTTTCAAACATTAGATGATTCTATGTATGTTGAGTTGTATATGTTTTTTCCATTATGTTATATTAGACTATGTTGCGACTTATCTTCCTCTTTCAAATTATTTGCTTATGTTGTTTATTCTAGTGTCATGCTTATGTTAAGTGACTTGTTTAGGATCTCTAAGATCTTATTTTCCATGTCACATCTAGGTGATATATTGGGTTGTGACAAAAGTGAACCAGTGACAAACCAAAATAGTACTTGTATAACTGCATCAGAAGCCTCGACCTCTACTCTACCTAAGGATGTATAGTGGGTAATTCTGCCTTGTACAACGTACCTCCATGAAATCCTATATGGCCTATTTGGGATCCCCCTTTGGCAACTTGGTAAACACCTTTCCCACTTTGTACATCTCCTCTAGCTGATGATTCAGGTGTCCTGTGAGGTTGAACCTAAGAACCCTATTATGGCCCATCACCCTGCCAGTGCCTATGATACTCTCTTAGAGAATGACCCAACTCTCAATTATTATAGCATAGATTACTCTTAATAGGCTTATGAGATGGTCCAAACGAACTAAAGTGTCCACCATCACCTTAGAACAAACAATGAGAACTCCGAGATATCTACTATTGTCATGATCCAAGCTAGACCCTAGGTGAGACACAAAGATCAGAATCCCGAAAGACCCCAATCAAGCCTCTTAGTATATCATACATGAGCATAAATAAAGTAAGTAAATTAATACACTAAGACATAAATGCAGAAATAAAGTCACGAAAAAAGACAATAAGTCTCAAACTCAAATAAAAGACAACATAGACTCTATAACATCCATCATGCTTCTACTAATTAGATGGGGGCATAAAAAAAGATCCTAGATCACCCATCACAACATATGATTCATAAAAATGATAAAAAGATGAAAGTATTATCCTCGAATCATGAAGACTCACCAATACTAGAAAATTAAATCTCAACACTAGCCATGAGTAGGAGGTGCGCAATGATCATCTGACCCTACATTATGATATAATGTAGGAAAAAGTATCTGTTAGAAAATAGAGTGCACTAAGTATGTGAGAATTATGCCTGAAAAATGAATATAGGACATAGTAAATATGAACATGGGAAGCATGACCACTATCTTAAAACATGACTAAAACCATGAAAACCTTAAAATATCATGATTACATGGTCAATGCATCAAAAAATAATCATCATGAGAACTTTACACCTTTTTATATACCTTGATATGGGATAGGACCTTTAACCAACAAATAAGACAATGCGAGCTATAACATGGAATATGATGTACTTCGACATCGAGAAGGGGGAGGCTACTTTTCCAAGGTAGACTCTGTGATGGTCCTTCCTGTATCATGATGCTATTTATGGATCCACTAGTTATGTCATATTGGCACTTTAAACCTACATGGTAAATGTAGTTAGGGACTAAAGTTTTCTACTAGGATTCCTTTGGGTGGCTACTATGGCTACCGGACTAAACCCCACCTTAAATTCCTCTCGATGCTTAGTCATTATCCCAATGGAATTTCATAAAAAAACATAGTCACTAAAATCATTAGGAAAGAGAATAATAGATATAAATCCTCATCATAGTAAAATCATAGGAATAGCTCATTAACATGATTGATACATAAAAATACATGAGTTGGTGCGAACTACCTTATCACCTCTTTAATATGATTGTGTGAGAACTACCTTATCACACCATAAACTTATCACTTAAAATATCATTCATCATGTTTCATTAGTCAATCATAAACTTTGATAAGCATTAATAAAACCTTCATTGAAATCACTTAAAATTCATGAGCATAATTCATTGAAAAACATACTTTAAACTAAAATATAGCATGGATTATTGAAATTCATCTTGAAATTATGTAATATGATGTGAATTATGAATAATTTGATCAATAATTATAAGATATATCATAAGTGAGAAGATCCAATGAAAATTTATGAAATTAGGATTTTTAAAAGAAGAGTTCATAAGAGGTTCTTCAGAGAAACTTGGGACTCCATGGGTGAAAGGGCCCATGGATGAATTCCCACACACCTTAGATCTTAGAAGCCCTAAATTACTCTTGACTTGAAGACTTGACTTGATTTTCTCTTTGAATTGCTTCGGGAAGAAGGGGTCTCTTGAGAGAAGACTTTAGAGAGAGGATTTTTTGTTTTGAGTGTTTGGGTGATAATGAGATGGTAAAAATGGCTTAGGGTAGTTAATAGGATAGAATAAATCCCAAAACCATTCACATTCATTAATGAGATCATAGGGAGAAGACTAAAACACCCCTAACTTAACTAATTTCGGTGCCTGCATAGAAGGGCCTTCATGGACTGTGTACCCCTTCATGGTCCATGAAAGGTCTTGTTAACCTGAAAGGTATTTCTAGTCAGAAGGCTCCACCCTCTATGAGTCTCATAATGGCCTGTGAAAAGCTCTACGACCCGTAGAGGTGGTCATGGTGATGGACTTAAACTAGGGTGATTTGGTTAGAAGGGGTTTTCCTAC
The DNA here is from genome assembly GCF_947179165.1 of Solanum dulcamara. NCBI lineage: Eukaryota > Viridiplantae > Streptophyta > Magnoliopsida > Solanales > Solanaceae > Solanum > Solanum dulcamara. The sequence continues at coordinate 55,376,400 of NC_077243.1, forward strand.
ACGGAGACCACCACAGTCTGTGGTGGCCTCTATGGGTTGTGAACATGTCTTTAAAACTCATTTCTTTAACATGAATCCAAATAAAAACACGAGAATGATTGAAACACATGGATTTGACTCAGTGGATCATGAAGAAACTCAATACCTCAACTAACAACGAAAGGAAAAAGGTGAGGATATCATGACATCATATCAGCTTTGGCTTCCCGTGTAACACCCTCAAGCTCTTGGTTCCTCCATAACACTTTAACTAAAGATATTTCCTTGTTTCTTAGCTTTCTAACTTTCCAGTCTAGGATCTCAACCAGTACCTGCTATGAAAGACTCTCTTTCACACCAATTTTTCCAAAGGCACAATGAAGCTAGGATCACCAACAATCTTTCTCAACAAAGATAATGGAACACCGGATGCACCGATGCCAACTCAAAAGGCAAATCCAATTCATATTCCACCTTGCTAATCCACCTAAAATCTGATATAAACCTACATATCTAGGTCTAAGCTTCACTTTCTTTCCAAAATGCATCACACCCTTCATGAGTGAGATTTTTATGTAAATGCAATCATTAACCTCAAACTCAAGTTCCCTTCTTCTTACATTTGAATAGGACTTTTATTGACTTTTGGTTGTTTTTAATCTTTCTCTAATCAATTTAACCTTGTCCATAGCCTTATGAACCAACTTGGGTCCTATCAAGGTAACTTTACCCACTTCGAACCAACTAATAGGAGATCTATGCCTCCTACCATATAAGGCCTCAAATGGTGTCACGACCCAAGCGTAGGCCCTAAATATGACACGGTGATCTAAACCATGAAGGGCTCCAACCAAGCCTCTTAACATGTCATCAAGCATACATAAGGTAAACTAAAGCGGAACATATCATAAGAAAGAGTCTAAAATCATGAATCATAAGGAAAGAGTAAACTTGACTACATAGACTCTACACCTTTTTGTCCAACGAATGCCTCTAATAAAAAAAAGAGCGGGAGCTAAGATAAGTCCCTAGCTCACCCTCAACATGAATAAAATAAAAGTCTTTGAAAGAAAGAACCAAATCATAAATAGTCCTCGATAAATAAGGACTTACCAAAACTCTGTCGAATAGAAGCTCAACTACCCACATGTAGGAATATGATTCTCGACCCCTACATTATGAGACAATGTAGGCAACATAATATGCATTAGTATGCTTGAATGTACCAAGTATGTAGAAACGTCAAGCAATATAAAATATGAGATAAAATGACCAAGTAATGTACATGATATAAAGACAATAAGTAAAGTCATAAGAAAATATGATTTGATCAAAGCGTTAAGAGACATAATTGAGATCATAAAGGTACATAAAAAAGAGTATACATATGTGGGATAGATACATAACTGATAATAAGACCATGCGATCTATAACATGGAATCTTGATATCTCCCCATACAACGGAAGAAAGGGGAATCTACTTGCAAAGTAGACTCTAACCCGCTAGGCGGGTTTCATGAACAAGTGCTATATGTGAATCCACAAGCTAGGCTGTATCGGGAAACCTATGGTGGCATGTAGTTATGAGACAAAAAACTTTATATAAGGGCCCCGTAGGTCGATCCCCTACCTCAAGCCTCATTAGGTGCTAAGTCAAATTCCACGGAAGACATGACATAGTAATCATACTTAACAGATATAATAAAATGTGTGCATAGGTTTAACCTTCCTAGAATAGCCCATTTTCATGTCATAATTGCAATGCGAGTAATATCCTTTCAACATTACAAATCATACTTGCATAATTCATGACATTAGGTTCCTAGGTCACCAATTAAGGATTCTAAGTCACCTTTCTTCATAACTTGTATGAAATTCATATCTTGAACATAATTGTAATTCATGATAATAATTCATACTTGAATTTAGAGTAAAACTCGTATACATAGTCAATTTGAGTGAAAACCATGAGAATACATTGAAATCATTGAACCTCATAATCATACTTCATGTAAATCATCATTAAAAATAGTTTCATGCATGGGTATGCATAATTCAACTTGAAATCATGAATTTAATATAAAATCATGCTTATAATGATCATTAATGATAATTAAAAATGTAATTGAAATAGTCCAACACAATTCATCAAAACATGGGCTTAAATGTAATAAAATTTCAAGAGAATTTTGGGGAAAACCTTGGGACTCCATAGTAGAAAGAAACCCATGGATCGATCCCCATATACCTTGAATGAATTTGAACTTGAAATTGAAAAAGGAGACTTGTTCTCGAAGAAACCCTAGCCAAAATTTGAGGAGATGAAGATCTCTTGAGGAACCTTGGGAGCGAAGTCTTGCTAGTGATCTTAGAGTTAATGAGGGAAAAGAATAGACTTAGGAGTATTTAGAACAATTACAAAATGAATCTAGTCCCAAAAATGTCCACATACATTGATAAAACATAGAGGAAAGGACCAAACTACCCCTCATTAATCTGAATTGGAAGAACCTACTAAAGGTACTCTACGAGTCATAGAACAGTGACGAGTCGTCAAGATGACTCATCCTGCAGGTCGTCAAAACTCTTATTTTTTGGGGCCTCAGAAGTTTTTGTACAAGTCATTTTGATGAGTTTCCAACTCCTCTATGACTCATCCTGTTCATTCGTAGAGTGGGTTCTAAGGGTGGGCATCTGTAGGGCATCATACCCTATAATATGACTCATTTCTACTATTAATCATTTACTCTATGAGTCATCATTTGTCTCATCAACTTACCTTTCTACCTTGAATATTTCCAACCTTAACCCCACTTCTACAAGTCATCTTTATTGCTCATAATAGTCTCTACGAGTTATAGAATGACTTATAGACCTGGGGTCAGTCCAAATTCTCTTGAAATTTTTATTTCGTTCAACTTTTCAACTTTTTGGGATCTTACAATATCTCCCCCTTTGCAATATTCATCCTCGGATGAGATTAACTTAGCATAGAAAGGACACGAAATGAGGACTAGAAACCCAACATGAATGCAATGATGCATAGAAAAGCATAAACCATGAGATCCTCAATCTTAACATAAATCATAACTTTAAAACCAACTTCATGAACATGCATGCATATGAAAAACATATGAAAACTGAAACATAGGAGTTTAAATGACTTGAACATGAATAACTTATTACCTTAGGCTTGAGTGGAAGGAAAGATATATGGATAACGCTTCATTATCTGCACTTCTGCTTCCCATGTAGCACTCTCTACTTGTAGATTTTTCCACAACACCTTGACGGACGCAAATTCTTTATTCCTTAATCTCTTCACTTGCAAGTCTAAGATTCCCACCGAAACCTCCTCATAAGTCAAGTTCTCTTTAACATTCATAATTTCAAATAGAACAATAGAGTTTGGATCACCCACAAACGTTCTCAACATTGACACATGAAATACCGGATGAACCATAGCCAATTCAAATGGCAAATCTAACTCATATGCCACTTTTCCAATACGCTTCAATATCCTATAAGGTCCTTCATATCTAGGACTCCATTTCCCTTTATTACCAAAATTCATTACACCCTTCATAGGTGAAACCTTCAAATACCCCCAATCATCTATATCAAATTCAACCTTTCTTCTTCTAGTGTCAGAATAGGACTTTTGACGACTTTGAGCAGTCTTCAATCTTTCTCTTCTGAGCCTTACCTTTTCTATTGCATACATTACCAAGTCAGTACCAATTAATTCCATCTCACCCACTTCAAACAATCCCATCGAGGATCTACACCTTCTCCCATACAAGGCTACAAAAGGAGCTATTTGGCTGCTAGAGTGATAACTATTGTTCTAGGCAAACTCAATCAATGGAAAATTATCATCCCAACTTCCTTTAAAATCAATAACACATGCCCTTAACATATCCTCCAAAGTTTGAATTATTCTTTCGACTTGTCTATTGGTTTGAGGATGGAAAGTGGTACTTAGCTTGACTTTCGTAACAAGACCTTTTTGAAATGACATCCAAAAATGTGAAGTGAATTGAGTACCTCTATCCAATATAATAGACAAGGGAACACCATAAAGCTTTAGTACTCACGAATACACAACTTAGCATAGTCTTCAGTACTATAAGAAGTCTTAACCGGTAGAAAATATGACAACTTAGTCATTTGGTCCACAACAACCCATATAGAATCATTTTTCCATCTAGTACGAAGTAAACCCGACACACACAAAGTCTATATTTATGTCTTCTCACTTCCAAGTAGGAATTTCAATGTCTTGAGGCAAACCTCCCAATTTTTGATGCTCGACTTTCACTTGTTGACAATTTAGACACTTATCCACGAACTCCACTATGTCCTTCTTCATGCCATTCCTCCAATACACTCCCCTCAAATCATGATACATCTTGGTGGATCCCGGATGAATCGAATACTGAGAACTATGGGCATAATTCAATATCAATTCACTTAGTCCATCCACATTAGGGACACATAAATGACCTTGGTAGAGAAGTACCCCATCTCCCCTTTGGGAGAAAGCCTCAATGGATTTTTCGACAACCGACTTCTTCAATTCAACCAAAATTAGATCATCATCTTGTTTGTCCTTTACATCTGCCACAAAAGATGATTCCATACCATTATGCACAAGAACACCTCCATCATTGGACTTAATCAAACGTACACCTAAATGTGCTAATCTATGAACATCCTTAGCCAACTCCTTCTTACCATGCTCAACATGAGCAAAACTATCTATGGTCAATCGACTAAGAGCACCGGCTACAAAATTTTCCTTACTTGAATGGTACAACATACTCATGTCATATTCCTTTAGAAGTTTAATTTATCTCCTTTGCCTAAGGTTCAAGTCCCTTCTAAACACATACAACAAGCTTTTGTGGTTGGTAAACACATCCATATGCACCCCATAAAGGTAATGGCGCCAAATTTTCAAAGCAAACACAACCACCGCAAGTTCAAGATCATGGGTTGGATAGTTTCATTCATGCACTTTAAGTTGCCTAGAGGCATATGCTATAACCTTACCATGGTGCTTCAAAACATAACCCAAACCAACACGTAAGGCATCACAATAAACAACAAACCCATCCAAACCTTCAAGCAATGTCAAAATAGTAGCCAACATAAGGTGATCCTTCAATATTTGGAAACTCTTCTCACATTCATCTGACCATTAAAATTTTACCTTTTTTGGGTCAACTTAGTCAAAGGCAAAGCAATAGAGGAGAACCCTTCCACAAACCTTCTATATTATCCAACTAGGCCAAAAAAGATTCTAATACCTAAAGGAGACAATGCTCTAGGCCAATCCTTTACTGCTTCCTTTTTTTTTAGATCGGCCTTAATCCCATCACCAGACACCACATGGCCAAAAAATACAACTTACCTTAGCTAAAATTTGCACTTTACTAAACTTGGCAAATAGTTCCTTGTCCCTTAACATCTACAATACAATTCTCAAGTGACCCATATGATCTTCCTCATTCCGAGAGTAAATCAATATGTCATCAATAAATACCACTACAAACATGTCCAAGTATGTCTTGAAAATACGATTCATCAAATCAATAAAGATACTGGGAGCATTAATCAACCCAAATGACATAACTAAAAATTCAAAATGACCATACCTTATTCGAGATGTCGTCTTGGGAATATCACACTCTCTTGCCCTTAGTTGATGATAACTGGAACAGAGATCAAGCTTTCAGAAGTAACTTACCCCTAGCAATTGGTCAAACAAATCATTTATCCTTAGAATTGGATACTTTTTCTTTACTATGACCTTATTCCATTATCGATAATCTATACACATTCGGAGTGACCTATCTTTCTTCCTAACAAACAACATGGGAGCAACCCGTGGTGAAATACTTGGACTTATAAAACCCTTATCCAATAAGACCTTCAATTGCTTTTTATACTCATTAAGTTCCACTAGAGCCATACGGTAAGGAGAAATAGAAATGGGTTGAGTATCAGAAAGGAGATCTATGCCAAAGTCAATTTCCCTTTAGGTAGGAACATCGGGCAAATCATGGGAAACTCATTAACTATAGCAACCGACTCAAAAGTAAGAGTTTCAGAATCAACATCCCTAACTCATACTAAATGACAAATGCACCCCTTGGAAGTTATTTTCTAGGACTTAAGACATGAGATAAATTGACCCTTAACCATCAAATCATTACCCTTCCATTCAAGAATAGGCTCATTAGGAAATTGGACTCTATGGGTCCTATAATTAATGAATGTATAAGAGACATGTAATAAATCCATACCAATAATAATGTCAAAATCGGTCATGTAAAGTTCAACAAGATTACAAGGGATAACTTTATGCAAGACCAACATGGGGCAATTTCTATAAACTATCTTAGCTAACACCGAATCACCAACATGAGTATAAACCGAAAAAGGTTCTAAAAGGACTTTGGGGCACACATCAAATGTCATAGCAATGTAAGGAGTAACAAAAGACAAGTTAGCACCCAGATCAAGCAATGCATAAACATCAAAGGGAAAGACCTATAACATACCCGTGGCCACATCAAGGGATTTCTAACATCTTGTCTAGTATGAAGAACATAGAATTGGTTATTGCATTGGCCATCCTTAGGTTGAGCTTGGGTACTTTGTTGCACTTGGCCTCCTTGAAGAGGACCTTCTCTTCCATTGTCAGCAATACTAGCACACTCGGATTGCTTGTGACCCATCTTACCACAGCCATAGCAAGCACCCATTCCTATCAAACATCTTTCTCCATGACTCTTCCCATACTTTACATACTTGAGAAATGAAGGCTACTAGCATTCACACCTCTTTCTTGAACCTTAAGGTATGGCACCCTATCCTTATCAAACTTCTTTCCCGAACCTTGGCCTTATTGAGAATAGCCATCTCCAGTATCGGTCCTAGCATTGGATGACCTACCTTCATATCAAGCCCTCTTAGAATCTCTCACTGTTTATATCTTTGAGTTTCTCTACCTCAATTTGTTCGGCAAAAATCATAAGTCGAGATATGTCCATTTCTTTGAAAGGAATAGTGGTACAACATTTCTTTGCAACCAAGTTAGATACCCCCGATATGAATTATCTCATTCGGGCATGTGGATCGATAACCAATGAAGGAGCATACTTGGATAGCTTGGTGAACTTGTGGGATTAGTCCTTCATACCCATTTTACCTTGTCAAAGAATAATGAACTCCGACACCTTGGCTTCCCTTATCTCAAGAGGGAAAAATCGATCAAAGAAAGCAAGTTTGAAGGCTTCCTAATCAATAGGTCATTCATCCACCCTCTCGTACTTCCATTGAGTATACCACACTTGAGCAACACCCTTGAGTTGGTAGGCCGCCAACTCCGCCTTCTCCTCTGGAGTCACCCTCATAATCCTCAATATCTTATATACCTCATCAATGAACTCTTGGGGATCCTCATCCACTTTTGAACCATGGAACTCAGGAGGGTTCATTCTTGAAAAGTCCCTTACCCTAGAAGCTGGAATAGGAGCATTAGGTGGAGCCACAACCCCCTGATTGACTATAACTTAAGCTAGCATAGTGATGGTGGTCCGGAACTCTTTATTTTTTCCTTGATCGGGAAGAGAGAAGTTAGCTTGAGGGACTTATCTTCTTGGAGGAATTTTCTCAAAATTGCAAATAACAATTATTAAGGAGAGAAAGTCTTAGAGCATACCCTATCGCACAACATATATCATAAAAGAAGTGAGAATTTTCTAAAATGCCTCATAGCCTCCTATTCATAGATGTGGCACACTTCACACCTATGAATAATACTCTACTTGATGTGGCATGCTGGACATCCTAGAATATCTTAAACATTGTGCTTTGATACCAATTCATCAAAACTAAGGTTTAAAAGTAATGAAATGTCAAGAGAATTTTGGGGAAAACCTTGGGACTCCATTGGTGAAAAGAACCCATGGATAAATCCCCACATACCTTTAATGAATTTGAAATTGAAATTAAGAAAGAAGACTTTCTCTTGAACAAACCCTAGTTAAATTTAAGGAAGATGAAGATCTCTTGAGGAACCTTGGGAGAGAAGTCTTAAAAATGATCTTACAGTTAATAAGGGAAAAGAATAGACTTAGGAGTATTAAGGACAATTACATAATGAATCTAGTCCCAAAAACGTCCATATACATTGATAAAACATAGGGAAAAGAACCAAAGTACCCCTCATTAATCTGAGTCAGAAGAAGCTACAAAAGGTACTCTATGAGTCGTAGGAACAGTGATGAGTTGTCAAGCTGTAGGTCATCAAAACTCTAATTTTCCGGGGCTGCTAAGTTTTGTACGACTTATTTTGATGAGTCATCAACTCCTCTATGACTTGTCCTATTGAGTCATAGAGTATGTTTTTAGGTGGGCATCTGCAGGTTATCAAAGCCTGCAACAACGACTTGTTTCTACAAGTTGTTACTTTCTCTATGAGTCATTATTTGACTCATCAACTTACTTTCCTACCTTGTCCAATTTTCCCACCTTAACCCCACTTCTATGAGTTGTGTTTACACTCATAATAGTCTTTACAAGTGGTAGACTAACTCATAGACTTGGGGTCAATCCAAATTCTCCTAAAATTTTCCTTTCGTTCAATTTTTCAACTTCCGGGGTCTTATAGATGGTGTCATCTGGATGCTGGAATGATAACTGTTATTATAGCCAAACTCTATCAATGGCGAATTTTCATCCAAGTTACCTTTAGAATCAATGACAGGCTCTCAACGTGTCCTCTAAATTCTAAATAGTACGCTCGGCCTGACCATCCATCTGAGGGTGAAATTATACTAAGCTTCACTTGAGTACCAAGACCTTTTTAGTAAGATCTCCAAAACTAAGATATAAAATGAGTACCTCCATCCGAAAGGATAGACAATGGGACACCATAAATCTTAACCAACTCTCGGATATACAATCTACTATAGTCCTTAGCTGAATATGAAGTCTTAATCAGAAGAAAATGAGTTGCCTTAGTTATTCAGTCAACAACCACCCAAATTGAATCATATTGTCTACGAGTACGAGGAAAACCTATAATGAAGTCCATATTCAAGGCGTCCCACTTCCAAATGGAAATCTCAATATTTTGAGCCAAACCTCCTAGTTTCTGATGCTCAACCTTCACTTGTTGACAATTTAGACACTTAGCCAAAAACTTCGCAGTATCCCTCTTCATTCCATTCCACCAATATACTTTCCTCAAATCATGATACATCTTCATAGAGCCTAGATAAATAAAATATTGCGAGCTATTATCTTTGAAAAATATCATTTTTCTCAGGCCATCAACATTGAAAGAGCCCAGATGAATAGAATATTGCGAGCTATTAGATTTGGAAAACATCATTTCCCTCAAGCCATTAACATCAGAAATACACAATCGGCCTTGATATCTTAAAACACCATCTCCCCTTTTGGAGAAAGCCTCACTGGTTTTTTTGACAACCATTTTTTTCAATTCAACCAAAGTAGTATTATTATCTTACTTGTCCTTAACATCTGCCACAAAAGACAATTCAAAACTATTTTGAACAATTATACCACCATCATCGGAATCAACCAATTGAACACCCAAATGGGCTAATCTATGTACATCACAAAAAAGCTCTTTCTTTTCATCCTCAACATGGGCAATATTATTCATGGACAATCTACTAAGAGCATCAGCAACCACATTTCCCTTTTCTGGAAAGTACAACACACTCATGTTTTATTCCTTCATTAGTTTAAGTCATCTCCTTTATTGAAGATTCAAATTCTTTTGAATGAACATATATTGCAAAATCTTATGATCGGTGAATACATCAATGTGAACACCATAAAGGTAGTGTGTCCACAACTTCAAAGAAAAAACCACTACCGCTAACTCTAAGTCATGTGTCAGGTAGTTCTGTTCATGCACCTTGAGTTGGCTAGAAGCATAGGCTATTACCTTACCATTTTTCATCAAAAAAATCAAGACCAACTCGTAAATCATCACAGTATATGATGAACCCATTGGAACCATCCGGCCAAGTCAACATCAAAGCAAAAGTAAACCTATATTTCATCTCTTGAAAGCTCTTTTCACATGCCTCGGACCATTAAAATTTTACCTTTTTTGAGTCAAGGTAGTCAAGGGTCGGTCAATAGAAGAGAAACCACCCATAAATTGTCTATATTAACTAGCTAAGCCCAAGAAACCCTTAATATCGAAAGGGCACAATGGTCTAAGATAATTCTTAACCACTTAGATAATCTTAGGATCAACTATAATACCCTTACCGAAGATAATATGGAAAGAAATGCAACTAACTTTAACCAAAATTTACACTCATTAATCTTAGAAAGTAACTTATGGTCCTTGAGAATTTGCAAGACAATTCTCATATGATCAGCATGCTTTTTCTCACTTCGAGAATAGATTAAAATATCATCAATGAACACAATTACAAATATATCCAAATATTACTTGAACTCCCTATTCATCAAATCTATAAAAGTTGTATGATCATTCATCAGTCCAAAGACATAACCATGAATTCAAAGTGACCATATCGAGTTCTAAAAGCCTTCTTCGAAATGTCACACTCTCTTACTCAGAGTTGATGATAACCCGATGAGATCAATCTTTAAAAAGTAGCTTGCTCTTTGAAGTTGATAGAACAAGTCATCAATCCTTGGAATGGGGGACTGATTCTTAATTGTAACCTTGTTCAATTGCTAATAGTCAACACATATACGTAGAAAACCATCCTTCTTCCTAACAAAGAGAATCGGAGCACCCCATGAAAAGATACTCGATCTAATGAAACCCTTAACCAAAAAATCCTTCAAATTACCCTTTAACTCTTTCAATTCTGTTGGGGTCATTCGATGAGGTTGAATAAATATAGGTTGGGTATCGGGGAGAAGATTGATACCAATGTTTATTTCCCTTTCGAGAGGAATACCTGGGAGATCATCGGGGAAAACTTTCAGAAAATCGTTAACAACCGAAACTGACTCAAGAGTAGGAGCTTCAAAATTTGTATCTCTAACCCAGACTAAATAACAGATGCAACCCTTAGAAATCATTTTCTGAGTTTTAAGGCATGAGATGAATTGACTCTTAAACACGAAATTACTACCTTTTCATTCTAGGACTCGCTCATTAGAAAATTGAAACTTGAATACATGGGTCCTAGAACATATTGAAGCATAACATGCATGAAGCCAATCCACACCAAAAATAACATAAAAATCAGTTATATCAAGCTCTATAAGATTGACTGAGGTGATTTTATGGAAAACTGAAACCGGGCAATTTTGATAGACTCTCTTTGCCATAATTGAATCACCAATAGGAGTATAGACCAAAAAGGTCTCTAACAATATCTCAGGACTAACAATAAATTTCATATCAAGATAAGGAATAACAAACAGTAGAGCAAAACCCAGATCTAACAATGCATATACATCAAAGTCAAAGACTTTCAACATACTACTCAGAACATCGGGCGAATCCTCTAACTCCTACCGAGTCTGAAGGGCATAAAATTTATTTTGGCATTGATCGTCACCTGAAATAGTGCCACACTAATCTCGATGGCCTATAGTTTGAGTTTGAGTCACGGTTCTAGTACCACTCCTACACTTTTTCGCTTGATGACTCGACTTTCCACACCTACAGTACACATCCAATCCCCCTAAGAATTCTTCCTTATGGTTTCTCCTATAATTCTTGCATGGAGGGCTAACTTGATCACTTGGATCTCCTTATACCTTAGTATTAGGCAACTTATCTTTATTAAATTTTGGAGCTGGAGTGTTAGATGAAGTTTGGCTAGAATACTTTTAATTTAACTTAGGATGACCATTATTCCAGGACCTACCATGTGAGAAATTACCATTATCAGTTCGAGCCCTCTTGGACTCCCTTCTAGACCACTCTGTTAGCTTCTCTTCCTCTATTTGTTCAGCATTTTTTCATAAGACTTGAAATGTCCATCTTTTTGATAAGTATGGTAGTCCGACATTCCTTTTTTGCCAAATCAGACACACCCAAAACAAACTTGCTCATATGAGCCCTTGGATCCGCAACCATGAAAGGAGCATATTTTGATAACTTAGTGAACTTGAGGGCATACTCCATCACACTTATATTACCTTAGCACAAATTGATGTACTCTTATACCTTATCCTCCCTCAAGTCCAAAGAAAAGAACCGGTCGAGGAAAGCACCCTTGAATTTCTCCCTATCAACGGGACCATTATCTCTGCCTCTTTTATCTTTCCATTTCTCATACCAAACTTGTCCCACTCCCTTCAGTTGATATGCTTCCAAGTCCAGTTTTTCAACTGGGCTAATACCCATGATATCAACAATCTTACCAATACCCTCCATACACTCTTGTGGATCCTCATCCACTTTCATACCATGAAACTCGAGAGGGTTCATACGGGTGAAATCACAAACTTGGCTAGCCTCTATATGCATATTTAGGTTCATGGAAGTTACCACCTCTCAGTTAACTTGAGTAGCCATGGCCTGAGAAAGAACTTGGAAAGCAGCTCAAAACTCCACATGAGACACCTATTTATTCAAAGGGTAATTTGGAGCTTGTTCATCCTTCTCGATATTCCTTCGAATAGGGTTCCTTAATAGAGGCATATTTATGAAATCATAAAGAGAAAGCGTTAGAGGAACAAGCCTTAGATTTTAGCTCTATTGTATAATGAGATCATGAAAGAAATGATATTTTTTTCTAAAATGCATCATAGCCTCATATTCATATATATGGTGCACTTTACACTGATGAATAAGATTCTACTTGATTCGGCATGTTAGATATACTAGGACACTTTAAACATCATGTTCTAACACCAACTTTATCAAGATCCAAGCTAGACCTTAGGTACAACTTTTTCCTAAAATGCTCTTGACTTGATTTTCTATTTGAATTGATTGGGAAGAGAAAGCTCTTGAGAGAAGACATTAGAGAGAGGATTTTTAGTTTTGAGTGTTCGGGTCAGAATGAAAGGGTAAGAAAGGATTAGGGTAGTTAATAAGATAGAATAAACCCCTAAACCATTCATATTAATTAATGAGATCATAGGGAAAAGACTAAAATACCCCTAATTTATCTAATTTAAGGTGCTTGCACAAAAGGATCTTCATGGACCGTGTACCCCTTCACGGTCTGTGAAGGGTCTTGTGAACCTAAAAAGGACTTTTGCTCAACAATGTCTACCCTCTACAAGCCTCATAACAGCCCGTGAATAGCTCTAAGGAATGTGTAGGTGGTCGTCGTGAAGGACTTGAACAAGGGTGAGTTGGTTATCAAAGGGGTTTTATAAGACTCCGAAAGTTGGAAAGTTAGAAAATGAGGTTCGAAAGAGGAAATTTCTAAAAACTCATTTTTTGGCACTAGGTGATGACCATAAAGGTCATCACGGGTTGTATTCCTCACCACGGTCTGTGGTATGCTACCATGGTGGAAGTTTATAGTCACAGACCCACCAGGGAAAGGCCCAAGATAGAGACCATGGGTCGTCGTGAGCACTACAAGCCATGGTGACCTCCGTGATGACCCCCTCCCTAAAGATCCTCAAAAACTCATCGCAAGTCAGGGACCACGACCCAACCACTATGAGCAGTGTTTCCCATAACGAGCCTTGGTGGGTTTCATGGTGGGAGGCCATGCAAAGGCCTTTGTCCATAACTTAAGTCAAGGACCACATCCACACCACCACAGGTCGTATTACCCATCATGAACCATTGTGGCTCTTATGGAGAACACCCCCTTTCGAAGACCCTTTCCCTTAAGATAAGTCCATCACCACAACCCCAATACATTGTATATTGACCTTCACGGTCCGTGGTGAGGGTTTGTTTTGGATTAGGATTCAGTTTTAAGTTGGGGTTATTTTGGTCACTTTCCTATATTTCATAAATGAATATGTATGATTTTTGGGACTAGATTCTTACCTATTAACTAATCTAATTTCCCTTCACCCTCTCATTCTCACCATAATTCCCTAAATCACAAAATTTTCTCTCCTAAGTTTTCTTCTCCGTCAAGCAATTCAAAGGATTTTTTCAAGGTCAAATTTTTATTCTCTTTAATTTAGGGCTGGTAAAGTTCAAGGTATGTGGGACTTCATCCATGGGTCCCTTTCACCTATTGAATCCCAAAGATTTCTTCTCAAACTCTATGATTTCTCCCATTAAAAGCCCTAATTTTATGATTTTCATTGGGTCATCTCAATTATGATATTCTTCAATGTTATTAGCTTAATTATACATAATTCACATTATATTGCATGATTTCAAGTTAAATTCTAATGACCCATGCTACATGCTAGTTTCATGTATGATTTATGAACTATGTGTATGATTTTTAAGTTATTTCAATGAAATCTTCATGAATGAGTTTAAAGATGCTTTATGCAAAGAGGTTTATGAATGATGATCCATGATGTTTCAAATAAGTTAATGAAAGAGTGACTTAAGATCCTTAAAGATGGCTTAAGACTCTAATGAAAGAGTGACTTAAGATCCTTGATGAAGAAGGTTACTTAAGACTAATGATATTTTTATCAAAAGGATTTGTAATGATGAAATGCCTACACCCACATTATATGAATTACATGATAATGAGATATTTCTATGAATAAGTTTATGAAGGATGATTATGAAAAGCTTACGATTATTACAAGTATGATTTATGATTATGATATGATGTGTATTCTATAGGATAATTTACTTAGAACCAAGTGGACTTTGAGGTGGGGACTCAACCTAAGACCTAGTAGAAAATTCTAGTATCTTAAACTATATTGCCAACTTAGGTTTCCAATATGGCCTAGCTAGTGGATCCACATATAGCACATGATAATGATAATGTTGGACGGAGCCTACCTTGACAAGTAGCCTCCCCACTTCTCGATGTGGGTAGCATCGAATTCCGTATAATAGCTCGCATGGTCTTCATTTTGGTTATGGTTATCCCACATATGTAATTTCTTATGGTGACTATGATTTTTTGATGCATTGACCAATGAGAAAAATATTTTATTGTTCTCTCGAATTTACTCATGTTTTAATGATATTGGTATTGCATCCATGATTTATATTGCTCATGTCCTATATTTATTGTTCATGCATCTTCTCACATACTTAGTGCATTCCATGTACTAATGCATACTTTTTCCTATATTATATCATAATATAGGGTCTGAAGGTCATGTTCATCCACCTCCTACTCATGGCTAAAGTTTATTACTATTGCATCGTTGTTGAGTCCTCATGTTTCGAGGATGAGACTTTACTTGCTTATGAGTGTATGGATTTCTTTTATCTTTAATTTTGGGTGAGCTAGGAAATATTCGCATGCCCCCATTTTGCAGTAGAGGCATGTCAGATAGTAAAGCATCTATGTTGTCATTTTCTCATTTCATGTCTTATGCTTTTATTGAGATGTTGCTTTTGTATCATGATCTTGATTATTTACTTTCTTTACCTTATATATGATCTTTAATGTTATGCTAAGAGTCTTTGTTGGGGTCCTTCGGGATTTTAATCCCCATGTTACGGCTAGGACATAAGTTGGGTCATAAAAAACTTGGTATCAGAGCACATGGTTCAAGTGTTCTAGGGAGTCTAACATGCCATGTCAACTAGATTCATGTTCATCGGTGTGAATCGCGCCATATTTATAAATAGGAGTCTATGAGATGTCTTAGGAAATACTTCACTTCTTTCATGATCTCATGGTGCTATCGAGTTGAACTCGAAGATTTCCTCCTCTAATGCTTTCTCTTTGCGATTATAGAATCATGCCTCCATGAAGATACCTCTTTCAAAGAAATATTAAGGGAGAAGAGAAACAAGCTCTAAATGACCCCCTGAATGATCAAGTGAATAATACAGAGTTCCGAGCCTCTTTTCAAATGCTAGCCCAAGTCTTGTCTACTCAAGTGAATGAGGGGTACATTCTCATCTAAATGTGGCTACACCAGCTTCAAGGGTTAGATACTTTACAAGGATGAACCCTCCTGAGTTTCATGGATCTAAGGTTAATGAGAATCCCCAAGACTTTGTTGATGAGTTGTACAAGATTGTTGAAATTATGGGGGTGTCTTCAAAGAAGAAAGCAGAATTAGTGGCCTGCCAACTCAAAGGTGTCGCTCAAGTTTGGCACAACCAATGAAGAGCCGGAAGGGTTGAAGAGGGTACCATAGGTTGGGAAAAGTTTAAAGTTGAATTTCTTGATCACTTCTTTCCACTTGAGTTGAGGGAGGCAAAAGTGTTGCAATTCATAAACCTCAAGCAAGTAAACATGAGTGTAAGGGAGTTTCCCTCAAGTTCACGATGTTGTCCAAGTATGCTCCATCCTTGGTAGCGTACTCTCGTGCCCGAATAAGTAAGTTTATTTTGGGTGTGTCAAACTTGGTGATGAAAGAATGTCGAACCTTAATGCTCATCAAGGAGATGGACATCTCTAGGCTTATGACTTATGCCAAAAAAATTAAAGGGGAAAATCTCAAGGAATGAAATGTAAGGGAGTCCAAGAGCGCTCGATTTGAAGGTGGGTTTTCTCATAACAAATCTGGTAGTGGTAATGGTCAGTCTCAACAAAGCCAAAAGTTTCAAGGATAAGGTTCTTCACAATATTAGGATCAAAGGTTTGACAAATATAAGGCCTCAAATCCTAAGGCACAAAGTGGTGTTAGTAGATCTACTCTTCCTAAGTGTGACAGGTGTGGGAGAAATCATAAAGGTAAATGTTTGGTTGGGACGGGTGCATGCTTTGGATGCGGCAAGATGGGGCAAAAGATCTCCAAATGTCCTAACAAAGGGATAGTGGGGCATCCTTAAGTTCAAACTAATCAAGGTGGGAAAATTCGACAAGGTGGCGACCCACACCAAAATAGGTTCTATGCCCTTCAAGCTAGGTAAGAGGTTGATGAGTCTTCTGATGTGGTCATAGATATGTTGAAAGTCTTTGACTTTTATGTTTATGCATTGTTAGATCCGGGTGCTATTCTATCATTTGTTACTTCTAATCTTGCCATGAGATTCATTGTCAGTCCCAAGATCTTTCTAGACCTTTATCGGTCTATACACCAGTTGGTGATTCAGTTGTGGCTAAAAGATTTTATAAAAATTGTCCGATTTCATTTTTTCTTAAAATCACCTCTGTTGATCTTTTAGAGCTTGATATGACTGATTTTGATATTATTCTCAAAATGGATTGGCTTCATGCATGCTATGCCTATGTATATTATAGAACCGTGTGGTCAAGTTTCAGTTTTCTAATGAGCCAGTCCTATAATGGAAAGATAGTAATTCCGTGTTTAAGGTTCAATTCATTTTATGCCTTAAAGCTTGGAAAATGATTTCCAAAGGTTGCATTTGTCATCTAGTTTGGGTTAGAGATACTAACTCCGAAACTTCTACTCTAGAGTTAGTTTTTGTCATGACCCAAGCCTAGGGCCTAGACGTGACATGGCGAATAAGACACCTGAAGGTACCTCATCAAAGCCCCTTAGCATTCATTTTTCTTTTTGTAGGTAGTGATATTCAATAACAAGCGAAATAAAAAATGGTAGAGGGACTAAGGGAAACATCATAGAATAAGAGTCTATGTCAAATTTAAACATCATACATTTATGTATAAACATAACTCTACTAAAAGACTTGGTGGGGGCTAAGACATTTCCCTAGATGACCCTCATAATAAATGGAAAAAAGTACCATGAAATGTATCAAAAGTCTTTACATAACATAAGCTATAAAAGGAAAAGTGTATTGTTCCCAAAACATGGGAACTCACTAAAATGGTAGCCTTCAATGAACTCAACTAGCCACGTGGAGGTGAATGTGGAGCAATGCCGGTCCCTACATGGTGATTTTATGTAGGCAAAGGAGTATGCGTTAGTACTTTGAATGTACTAAGTATGCAGCATGCAATTCTATGAAACGTTAAAGTATTATGAGGTAAAGTACATAAGTAGATGCATGCATAAGAAATCAATAAGAATAACACTTGAAACCTTCATTCCATAACCGACACTTAAGACCATGAGAGATATTACATGGAATCCAACATAACACCTTACGTTGACACGGAGAGACTACTTGCCGAGTAGAACTCCGTCAACTTCATATATTTCTTTTAACATTTAGGGCTATTTGTGGATCCACTAGCCTAAGCCTACAAAGGATCCTATGTTGGCACATAGTGAATGAGAAAAAGGGTTGCTACTAGGATTCCCTTATCGAATCCCACCTCAATTCCTCATTCAGTGCTAAGTCAATCCCACATAATAGTTTAATATATCATAAGAACATAATCATTTGCATAGCTTTATATCATCAAAACATCATTCAATGGAATAGCTCATTAAAAAAACCTTTTTTTGATTCACACAAGTGAGAATTGGCCTTTCACAAGTAGAATCTATCATTTCATCATTCTTTCATTTCATAAGACTCCTTTGATCATAGACATTTTCTTTCATAAACATTCATTTTTGAGTCAAAGCTTTCAATTCAAACTTTAATGAAACATAGTGAAACTAGGTGGGTTCTATTCAATTCAACTTTCAAATCATTACGTCAATACTAGCATGAATGAGAGTAATAGAATGCATCAATTTAAAACATCTTTAAAACAACTCACCAATACACTTTAAAACCTTTTTGATGCCTTCATATAAGGTGATTTGATAAATCAATCATTCCGTGAATATATAGTCATTATAAGCTAAGATAGATAAATAAACTTTAAATATTCCATAATCCATACATTTAAAATTATAATATGAAAACCCATAAAATTCATAATTTAAAATATGTTATTAGGTTTAGGAAAAATACTTTGGCTCCATGGGTGGAAGAACCCATGAATGAGACCCACGTACCTTGGGGAATAAATCCCTAATGCATCTTTGAAAGTGGAGACTTAAAGACCTTGAGAATGAAACCCTAGATTGGAAGATGAAACCCTAAGGAGAACTTTGAGAAGAAAGAAATTTGTGTATGAGATTTAATGTGATGAATGAGGGCTTGGAAGGTTTAGGGTCCTTAGATAGGTTAGATTCAGTCCCCTAAACGACCTCACTTTAATGATAAAGTAAGGGAAAAGACTAAAATGCCCTTTAAAAACTGGGCCGGCTACGGATAGTCCTCACGACTCATAGGACTTTCTACGAGTCATATAGAGGACTCATTCTGCAAGGTCAGAGAAGAACCTTGAGGACTGATCCTCATAAGTTTCTCTACGAATCGTCTCTATGAGTCATAGTCTTAACGATGAGTCATAGACTCGAGTCGTCCTATAGGGTTTGGAAAACCTACAAATCCATGCCTCTAAAGTTTCTTGACGAGTCATTTCTATGACTCGTCTTAACTTCTACAACTCATAACATGGACTCGTAGACCCACTCCTTCCCTTAGCCAAATTGACAGCCTCAACCTCAGTCCTACGAGTTGCTTCTATGACTCATAGACTGAGTCATAGGACCTCATTTAGTCCATTTTCCAGGATTTGTTCCTTCATTTTGATTTTTTGACTTACGCGGTCTTACAGTTTCAATTGTTAATGAGTTTTTAGAAGTTTTTTGATGAACTACCATGCATTTCTCCCGAAAGGGAAATAGACTTCTATATTAATATCCTCTCTAATACTCAGCCTATCTCTATTCCTCTTTACCTAACGACCCCGACAGAATAAAGAATTAAAGGATCATTTAAAAGATTTGTTTTATTAGACCAAGTATCTCTCTATGGGGTGCTCTAGTTCTCTTTGTTAGAAAGAAAGATGGTTCTCCCTGTATGTATACTGATTATCGAAAATTGAACAAGGTCCCAATTAAACATAAGTATCCCATTCCAAGGATTGGTGACTTGTTTGGTCAACTTTAAGGAGCAAGCTACTTTTTAAAGATTGATCTTTGATCGGATTATCATCAACTCTGAGTAAGGGAATGTGATATTTCAAAAATGACCTTTAGAACTCGGTATTGTCACTTTGAATTCTTGGTTATGTCTTTTGGACTAACGAATGCCCTTATAGATTTTATGGATTTGATGAATAGGGTGTTCAAGCAATACTTAGATATGTTCGTTATTATATTCATTGATGATATTTTGATCTACTCTCAGAGTGAGGAAGAGCATGCCGAACATTTGAGGATTGTGTTCCAAATTCTCAAGGACCGTCATTTGTATGCAAAGTTTAGTAAGTGTGAATTTTGGTTAAGGTCAGTTCCCTTCCTTGGTCATATCATTTTCGGTGAAGGAATTATGGTTGATCCAAAGAAAAGCGAGATGGTTAAGAATTATCCTAGACCATTGACTCCTTTCGATATTTGAAGTTTTTTTGGCTTAGCTGATTATTATAGGTGGTTTGTGGAAGGTTTCTCTTCCATTGCATCAACTTTGACTACTTTGACTCAAAAGAAGGTGAAATTCCAATAGTCTGAGGCATGTGAGAAAAGCTTCCAAGAATTGAAGGATAGGCTTACTTCTGCTCTGGTGTTAACTTTATCGGAAGGTTCTGATGGGTTCAGTATGTATTGTAATGCTTCACGAATTGTTCTTGGTTGTATTTTAATGCAAAATGGTAAAGTGATAGCTTATGCTTCAAGGCAACTCGAGGCACATAAGAAGAATTACCCAACTCACGACTTGTCGTTGGCGGCGGTGGTATTTCCTTTGAAATTGTGGAGACACTACTTGTATAGCATCCATGTACATGTTTTCACCAATCACAAGAGTTTGCAATATGTGTTCACTCAAATGGACTTGAACCTTCGACAAAAGAGATGGCTTTAGTTGTTGAAAGACTATGATATAAGTATTGTCACAATCCAACCCCTTAGGCCACGACTAGGGTCCGACCTGGACCCCCGTATACATAACTGTCAAATATAGCCAAATTGAACTATGCATAATGTGATACTACACCCAAAAACCCTAATGGGTCAAAAATAAATTTCATGCATATGTAGCCTCTTTCATTCATACCATATCATGAAAGGGCACATGAGCCGACAAGGCTTCCATAACACAAAAATATTTACAACATCGTATAGGCACAATTGAGATAACTTACACTTAACCCACATACACGTGACTACAGACCTCTAAGAATAGTAACAACAACATATGGCAGGACAGGCCCCCCGTCGTACCCCTAAATAAATAAACATATATATCGTAGGACCATTACCCAAAAGCTAGGCTCTGGAATAGTGGAGTACTTCCAACATAGCTGAGTAGAAATCCTAAGCTGGCGGATCTCCGAAATGAACATCTGTACCTGCGGGCATGAAATGCAGCCTCCTAAAGAAAGGGGGTCAGTATGATACATGTACTGAATATATAAAGCATAAAATATCATAACTGAGACAACAGCTGAAATAGGGATGCAGGGGGCAAGTATAACATTTAGCCATCTACCATACCTGCATCTTATAAAATAAAGGCACACATACTATCATCACATATAGTATCCGGCCCGTTCGGGGACTCGGTGTAACAACTATATCATTTTTTCATCATAAGCACATATGTACAATTAGCGTTATGGAACATACAGCCCGATCCATATATATAGCAAGTACATGCCGAGGAACGATGGCCCGATCCATATATCATATAATAATGCTGAGGAACGATGGCCCAATCCGTGTCTCATATAATAATGCCAAGGTACGACGGCCCAATCCATATATCGTATAATAATGCCAAGGTACGACAGCCTGATCTGTATATAATATAACATGCCGTGGGATGTACAGCCCGATCCCCATATAGAAAAATATGCTGAGGTACGTTCGGCCCGATCCATATATATCATAATGCATATACGTGCACGTAAAAATCTGTAACATATCATCCATCCCTCAAATATCACCATAAAACATGTTCAAGAGCCCCTAGGTATAGGAGCTTACACCTCCCATCACTATTCAGTCTATAGAAGGCTCAAGGGTCGTAGTTCAACTACTTCAATGCCCTTATCAATCAAAAGTGAGTACAAGTCATGAGTTACATCCAAAATCTATAAATGGAACTATCTCTAACTCATATCACATATCGTTTCACTTACATTAATCCATTTCAAGAAAAGGGAGGGATAGGCTTCACATGTAATACTTTTCATCACATAAAAGACTTACAAGACCATAACTCAACTATCACAGGAGTTCTAACATCGAGAAGTGAATAAGATTTATGAACCATGATCGGGGTTCTATGAGTGGAATTATCCCCACATTATATATACCATCCACTTATGGCTAAGACATACCAAGAGAAAAGAAGAGTTAATCCTTACATACCCTTTGCTTTTCGTCATCTAGGAGACAGTGAGAGACACTAACTCAATTAGCATAGGAGCTCTCACTTCAAGAAGTAGGTAGGAGTCGTGAATCATTTCGGGGATTTATGAGTAAATTTATCCCCACATTTCATATTCCCAACATACTTAAGACTAAGATACGCCAAGAGAAAGGAAGTATAGCTTTACATACTCATCACTTCCTAACGTATGGAAGGCTTGAGAAGCCCTAGTTCAATTACTGTAAAAGTGCTTTCATTCAGAGGTAAATGAGGACCGTAACTTACACTTGGAATTTATGAGTAGATTTACCCTCAAGCTTATATCATTCATTACTTAATGTGAAGACATGCCAAAAGAAAAGAGAGACAGGCTTTACATACTTATGCCAAAAACATGCCAAGAGAAAGAAGGTGGCTTCACATTCCTCTTGTCGATTGCTTTTAACCCGGCTTGTCTCGTTGTACTTTAAACCTATTCAACACTAATGTAATACTAATATTAATAACCTTTTTCCAGCTTCTAAATACACAACTAATCACCCATAGGAATCAATTCCTTAATCGCCTTTCTTGACTAGTCTCGACTAGTCTATTAGTTAGTTAAGAAGTTAACGGAATTCGGGCAGCATTTCCTCTATAACTCGCCCTATCCGAACATTCAATTAACCCCCAAAACTTAGAAGACATATTAACCAAAATAACCATCAGCCAATACACAATTATACCACTTCAACATTACACCAAATAAGTCCCAAACAACCTGCTCAAAGTACGACTCCAAAATATGGTTTTCAATCTTTATTTTGTAAAATCTTAACCACACGAAATGGGACGTGATGTGGCTGAAACTACCAGCACTTATACCTATATTTAGACATGTTTTCATCCCTTCAACATAAATAAATCACCTCCAAATACAACACCATGCTAACGATAACACTAGTTAAATTTAAGCCGACTAGAATACATTAAAATAGTCCCTACATGACTTGCAGCCTCCTTCAGCAGTGACGTACATATTTTAACATCTCCAACTCACATTTACACATCCATAACATGCTCAAACACTTACCCAAATGTGAGAGAAGAGAATCAAGTCATATCTTAACAAATGGGCTCCTAAACTTTGCTGAAAATTACTTCGAAAGCTCCTTAACATGCTGAAAGTTGCGGGCAGTTCACGTCACTTCTTGGTTGCCCCAAATAGTAATTTTATGTTGTTAAAAATCATTATTTAATGATAGGATACCTTAAATAATTAATTCATAGAACGAAAATGGAGGCCCTACCTTATTGCAGCCAAGTCGTAGCTCTCTCCTTTGTTTCTCTCAAGTTCACTAAACTTTTCTTAAGTAAAAAATGAAGAATGAGAGTATTTTCAGCAACTTACACAGATATATATCCTTCTTTGGAGAGGTACATGTGGCATCCCCTAAGGGTGACACGTGGCAGCCCTCTAGGGCGCCACCTCATCCATGCATCCAATCCAAAGCCACCACGTGGCAGCGTGGGGCCCACCTCTAGTAGGTGTGTCACCTACTTGGTCCAAGTTGGTGCATCACCTACTTGTCACCTACTTGCTTCTTTTCATAAGTTCGTAATCTAGTTTATGCTCCTTTTCGTGGGTTTGTGGTATCGTCTCACTTTAAGAATCTATATAATCTTTGCTACTTAAGCTCGACGTATAATTAAGTAGCTTAATTTTGTAAGCCATCCAAGTTGGTAATTTATGCGAGTAAGTCAGGTTCCATGACTTTTTATTTAGCCTCCAACTCCTTTCACATCTTTCCAAATTTATTTCCAATCATTTGGGATGGCCTCATCCTCCCTTCCTTAGGATTGTTTAGTCACATTGTAGCCATCTAGGATCAGATGACAACTTTCAAGAATCTTGAGAACACATCCCAAAGTACAAAAGTATGGGGTATAACAAGTGTGCTATACCATCTGAGAACAAATGTGGTTGTCAATACTCTTAGTAGATTGTCCATGAACAGTGTTGCTCATATTGAGGATAAGAAGAAAGAGCTAGTGCAGGATGTGCATAGATTACCCCATTTGGGAGTTCGATTGGTTGACTCCGAGGATAGTAGTGTCTTTGTGCCAAATAGTTTTGAATCATCTCTTATGGTGAATGTGAAGGAAAAACTAGATAGTAATTCCATTTGGTTGAATTGAAGAAAGCGATTGCCAAAAAAACCATTGAGGCTTTCTCCCAAGGTAGAGATGGTGTTTTGAGATATCAAGGCCGATTATATGTTCAGAATATTAATGGTTTGAAATATATAATATTGTACAAAGCTCATAACTTGTGATATTATATTCATCTTGATTCCACTAAGATGTATCGAGATTTGAGGGAAGTGTATTGGTAGAATTCCATAAAAAAAGATATTGTGGAATTCATGGCTAAGTGTCCTAACTGTCAACAAGTGAAAATTGAGCATCAAAAATTGAGAGGTTTGGCTCAAGACATTAAGATTCCTACTTGGAAGTGGGAAGCCTTGAATATGGACTTGATTACTGGTTTACCTCATACTCATAAGAAACATGATTCTATTTGGGTGATTATTGACCACATGACTAAGTCGGCTTATTTTCTTCCTATTAAGACTTCATATTCATCTGAGGATTATGCTAGATTGTATATTTGAGAGTTGGTTAAGCTTTATAGTGTTTCATTATCTATCATCTCAGATCGACTTTCTCAATTTACATCACAGCTTTGGAGATCCTTCCAAAAAGAATTTTGGTACTCAAGTTAAGTTTAGTATAACTTTTAAGCCACAAATTGATGGTCAGGATGAGCGTACTATTCAGACTCTAGATTACATGT
This sequence comes from Solanum dulcamara, assembly GCF_947179165.1. Classification (NCBI taxonomy): domain Eukaryota; kingdom Viridiplantae; phylum Streptophyta; class Magnoliopsida; order Solanales; family Solanaceae; genus Solanum; species Solanum dulcamara. The sequence goes on from NC_077243.1 coordinate 55,401,593, forward strand.
TGAGAGCATATGTTATTTATTTTTAAGGAAATTGGTATGATCATTTGCCATTGATAGAGTTTTCTCATTAGAGAAAGATTGAAGACAGCCCAAAGCCGATAAAAGTCCTATTCAGATGTGAGAAGAAGAGAACTTGAATTTGAAGTTAATGATTGGGTTTACTTAAAAATTTCACCCATGAACGGTGTAATGCGTTTTGGTAAGAAAGGGAAGCTAAGTCACTTCTATGTTGGGCCATATTAGATTTTGAGGTGGATTGGTAAGGTGGCTTATGAGTTGGATTTGCCCTCTGATTTGGCATTGATGCATCCAGTGTTCCATGTGTCTTTGTTGAGGAAGTTTGTTGGTAGTACTAGCTCCATTAAGCCATTGTACAGCATTGAAATTAAAGAAAGTCTTTCATATGAGGAGGTTACAGTTGAAATCTTGGACTGGCAAGTTAGAAAATTGAGGAACAAAGAAATAGCTTCAGGTAAAGTGTTATGGAAGAACTAAGAGGTTGAGGGTGCTACATAGAAGGCCGAAGCCGATATGATATCCTAATAGCCCCATCTTTTTCCTTCCATGCCAAGTTAAGATATTTAGTTCCTTCATGATCCAATCAGCCCAAATCATGTATTTCATTTGTCCTCATGGTTTTACAAACATTCATGTTCAAGAAATGAGTTTTAAAGTCATATTTTACTTTGAGATTAAAGATATAGTGTTTTATGCAATTTTGAGATGTTTTTGCATTCCTGATGGGCTGTTATGTTTCTTTGATATTTCATGCATGCTAGTTTAAGTCCCATTCAAGGACGAATAGTCCAAAGGGGAAGATATTGTAAGACCCTGGAACTTTTAAAGGGCCTTGCCGACTGAGTTAGGTACTAGATTGGATCTTAGTACCGCATTTCATTCTTAAACCGATGGACAGTCTGAGTTCATAATTCAAGTGCTAGAGAATACATTTAGTGCGTGCGTGATAGATATTGGTTGTTATTGGGATCATCTCTTAACCTTGGTAGAGTTTTCGTACGATAATAGCTATCACTCGTGTATTGATATGACTCCATTAGAAGCATTGTATGGGAAGAGATGTAGGTCACCCATTAGTTGGTATGATTCATTTGAAGTGAGACATTGGGGAACTTATCCTTTGAGGGAATCGTTATAGAAGGTCAAATTCATTCAAGAGAAGCTTCTAGCAGCTCAAAGTAGGCAGAAGGAGTATGTAGACCGAAAGGTTAGAAAATGCAGTTTATAGAGAAAGACAAGTGTTATTGATGGTTTCACCATGAAGGGTGTAGTGAGGTTTGGTAAGTGAGGTAAGCTCAGTCTGAGGTATATTGGGCCGTTTGAAGTTCTTAAGCATATTGGAGAGGTGGCCTATGAATTAGATTTACCTCCAGATTTTTCCAGAGTGTACCCAGTATTTCATGTTTCTATGCAAAAGAAATATCATGGTGATGGAAATTATATTATTCGCTGGGATTCGGTCTTACTTGATGAGAATTTTTCCCATGAGGAGGAGCCTATAGCTATTCAAGACAAGGAGGTTCACAAGTTGAGGTCTAAGAAGATTGCATCTGTGAAGGTCCAATGGAAGAATCATTCAGTTGAGGAGTCTACTTGGGAGACTGAGGCGGATATGCATGGAAGATATCCATATTTATTCATCGATCAGTATCCTTTTCTACCCTCGCTCTTCATTTGACCATTCGGGAATGAACAGTAGGTAAATTGGTATCTATTGTAATGACCCATTAGGTTATTTTGAGTATTAGAGATTCGTAATTAATAAAAGACTCCTCCGATGGAATTTAAATAGATATTTTGGACAATTTAGTAACTAAAGTTATTTAACTGAGGGGTAACTTTAGATAATTAATTTAGTTGATGAGATAAATTGATTAATACCCTGTACTACTTTATTTATTAAAATAAATTAATAGGATTTAATATAATTTTGTATCATACGACAAACCACTGTTGCGGCTTCTATTGATAACAGTCAAAGGAAACCACTGCATTACGAGGAACGCAGATCATCCAGGTAAAAACAAATGACCATTCTTCGATTTTGTAATTTATGTATGTGTATTAGAATTACATTTGGCATGTGTGGTCACTTGGAGGATACGGTGTATTATATTGGATTTAGAAGCTGTTAAAGCTTTCAAATAAGGTTGTTGCTAGACACGTGGGTGCTTAAAACTTTAATGACAAACTCTTTTGTTAATTGTTAAGTAATGATTAATAGGATTATAGGATAATCATGGATAATGGTTGGGAAAGGATGGTTGGTGTGATTGAATTGGTGGCGGTAATAACATTCTCCAATTAGTTTTTTTGGAATGTTATTAGTTCAAATCAGTTAGTTCTTGTTTAAAATTTACTCTTTTAATTTATACATTATAATTCAAGTTTTGATATATTGAAATAGCTAATTAAATATTAGGTGTATTGTATTATATGAATACCATTAAGGTTATGCATTTAATTTTTGTGGTTTGGATGGTTGATATGTTATTGTGATTGGTCTGAAATCTCAAGACCGTGAAATTCATAATCTTGAACTTGCCCTATCAAAGGTGATGCCTTGAATAAAGAAAGCTTGATGAAATATTGTTAATGAAGTGAAATGTGATACTAAAGAATGATATATTAATAATATTTGGATCAAGAGTCACGTTTTGACAAGGTATATTGGGATTGGATGTCACGTTCTAACACAGTGGTTGATATGTTGTTGTGATTGGTATGAAATCTCATGACTATGAAATCCATAATCTTGAACTTGCCCTGTCAATGGTGATGCGTTGAATAAAAAACACTTAATGAAATATTGTTAATGAAGTGAAATGTGATAATAAAGAATGATAAATTAATTATATTTGGATTGGATGTCATATTCTGACATGGTATATTGGGATCGGGTGTCACGTTTCGACATGGCTTGGATCATAAATTTGGTTACTTTTGATTATTAAAGGACATAAGAGAGTTTCACTTAAAGTTTTGATTTAGATGATGAGGTAAAATATCATGGGTTGTTGGTCAAAGGATAAGATTGATAAACGAGTTAGCGAAAGGAACAAGAGTCTGATATATCAAAAAGTTCAAGGTATTTGAAATTTGCGTCATGGAAGGAATCTAAGAAAGTGAAGGAATAAGACATCTCGTACAGACCCTTGGTTCGGATTTGAAGGTTGTATGAGTTTTTGCCTTTGAGTTCAGATATAACCATGCAATGTGAACTAGTCCTACACAGACTTACTAGGGGTTTATCAATGACTTTTACAAAGATTGGGTTTTGATCTGAGAGACAAGCAGTGATGTGTGGAAGATGTTGCATTTTTATGTTGGTTTGAATTATTTGAATTATGGTAGATGACTTATGAGGGAGCTATGGTATGGACTTACAATTCTATATACTTATTGAAAATTTTAAGGGGATTGAAACTACTCTATTGATGGGACTACACAGACTGTTGTGATGTGTTACATAGACACTTAATGGTAAATAAATGTATTGTGCTCATAGTATACATAATTATTAGGGTGACCAAGAATCTCTCTAAATTTTGGCATGAGGTATATGATTCTTTAATTCAGATTATTCTTACAGAGGCTTAGAGGGACACTTAAGAGAATGTCCATTCCTGAATGTAAGTGGAAAAGGATTGCAATGGATTTTATGGGGGATCTTCCAAAGATATTGGATAAGTTTGATTTGATATGGGTAATTTTTGACATGTTAACTAAGTTTACACTTTTAATTCAAGTTAAGGTGACTTACAATGTATAGAAGTTAGCCAAACTCTCTATTGGCGAGATTGGAAGTTTCGATTTCCATCATATCAGATAGAGGTATGCAATTTATTTATAAATTTTGAAGGACCTTGCCGACTGAGTTATGTATTAGATTGGATCTTAGTACCGTATTCCATCCTCAAATTGATGGACAGTCCAAGCGCATAATTCAAGTGCTAGAGGATATGTTTCGTGTGTGTGATAGATTTTAGTTGTCACTGGATCGGATCTTACCCTTGGTAGAGTTTTTGTACAATAATAGCTATCACTCGAGTATTAATATGAATCCATTTGAGGCATTATATGGGAGGAGATGTAGGTCTCCCATTAGTTGGTTTGATACATTTGAAGTGAGACGTTGGGGAACTAATCCTTTGAGGAAATCGTTAGAGAAGGTGAAATTCATTCAAGTGAAGCTTCTAGCAGCTCAGAGTAGGCAAAAGGAGTATGTAGACCGAAAGGTTAGAACATGGAGTTTATGGAGGGAGACAAGTGTTGTTGACGGTTTCGCCCATGAAGGGTGTAGCGAGGTTTGGTCAGAGAGGTAAACTCAGTCCGAGGTATATTGGGCTGTTTGAAGTTCTTAAGCGTATTGGATAGGTGACCTATGAATTGGATTTATCTCCAGGTTTGTCCGGAGTGCACCCAGTACATGTTTCTATGCAAAAAAAATATCATGGTGATGGAAACTATATTATTCGCTGGGATTCGGTCTTACTTGATGAATTTTTTTCTTATGAGGAGGAGCCCATAGCTATTAAAGACAAGGAGGTTCATAAGTTGAGGTCTAAGGAGATTGCATCTGTGAAGGTCCAATGGAAGAATTGTTCAGTTGAGGAGTCCACTTGGGAGACTTAGGCGGATATGCATGGAAGATATCCACATTTATTCATCGAGTCAGGTATCCTTTTCTACCCTCACTCTTTATTTAACCGTTCGGAGATGAACGGTAGGTAAATTGGTATCTATTATAACGATCCATTAGGTTGTTTTGAGTACTAAAGATTCTTAATTAATAAAAGACTCCTTAGGTGGATTTTAAATGGATATTTTGGATAATTCGGTAACTAAAGTTATTTAATTGAGGGGTAACTTTAGATAATTAATTTAGTTGGTAGGATAAATTGATAATTTATTTAATACCCTATCCTATTTTATTTATTAAAATAAATTAATAGAATTTAATATAATTTTGTATCATACCACAAACCACTATTGATGCTTCTATCGATAACAGTCAAAGAAAACCACTGCATTACGAGAAACGCAGATCATCCAGGTAAAAACAAATGACCAATCTTCAATTTTGTAATTTATGTATGTGTATTAGAATTACATTTGGCATATGTGGTCACTTGGAGGATAAGGTGTATTATATTGGATTTAGAAGCTATTGAAGCTTTCAAATAAGGTTGCTGCTACACACGTGGGTGCTTAAAACTTTGAAGACAAATTCTTTTGTTAATTGTTAAGTAATGATTAATAGGATTATAGGATAATCATGGATAATGGTTGGGAAAGGATGGTTGGTGTGATTGAATTGGTGGCGGTAGTAACATTCTCCAATTAGTTTTTTTTGGAATGTTATTAGTTCGAATCAGTTAGTTCCTGTTTAAAATTTACTCTTTTAATTTATACATTATAATTCAAGTTTTGATATATTGAGATAGCTAATTAAATATTAGGTGTATTGTATTATATGAATACCATCAAGGTTATGCTATTTGGAGGAATTAAGACTTAATCCTAGGCTTGAGTTTTAGGAAATTGATTATAGAGTTGGGTGAGTTGTTGGGTCTAGGTTAAACATATATATATTATTGGTGTCTACAGATTTGTTTACTTACAAATATTATATATTTGATAGATTGGAAACGTGAGGCATTGAAGAAAGACTCGTTTGCTTATGAATATTGTATACTTGATAGATTGGAAACGTGAGGCATTGAAGAAAGACTCGTTTGCTTATGAATATTGTATACTTGATAGATTGGAAACGTGAGGCAATGAAGAAAGGAAAGACATTAGTGAATTAGCTTGTTTGACTTCTGCTTCTTCAGTTGAGGTAGGTTATGGTTTTATTCTATATCATAGATACACTCTTAATAGTGATTGATAGTCATTGAGTAATGTGTGAAATTTACTATGCATTTAATTTTTGTGGTTTGGATGGTTGATATGTTATTGTGATTGGTCTGAAATCCCAAGACCGTGAAATCCATAATCTTGAACTTGCCCTATCAAAGGTGATGCCTTGAATAAAGAAAGTTTGATGAAATATTGTTAATGAAGTGAAATGTTATAATAAAGAATGATATATTAATAATATTTGGATCAGGAGTCACGTTCCGACAAGGTATATTGGGATTGGATGTCACGTTCTGACAGGGTATATTGATCTTGTTGGTTGCCATCTGTTAAATGCTATGGTTGATTTCCCGCTATTACTTTATGCATATTGATTTCTATTTTGAGTCGGCCGATGATACCTACTCAGTACATGTTGCCCTGTGCTGACCCCTACTTGTATTTTTCTTTATTTTATTTTCTAGAGTGCAGCGAGTGTTCAATCGATTTCGACTCGACCTCAGCTCTAGTCAGTGTCCAGCACATCAGGTTCCAGGGTGAGCTATTCCTTCTAGCTCTTGTTGGATTCTCTTGGGCATGGCATGATGTCTTTAGTTTTTGGACACATTAAGTTATTTATTTATTCTAGTATTGATATTTTCAGACTTAGTATTTTAGAATTAGATATCCTTGAAGTGATGACTTTCAGGTTTTTGAAAAACGTATCTAATAGACTTTAGTGATTTTATTATTTCTTACTTTCATAAATTGAGCTTCCGCATTATTTTTATATTTTATAAGTTGAAATTGTATCGTTGGTTCTCCCACCTAGGATATTAAGTGTGAGTGTCACTCATGACCCGTTTTGGGTCGTGACAATTTACCAATAAGATAAATGTTTTATTTTTCTCATGACTTTACTCATGTTTTAATGATATTTGTCCTGCATCCATGATTCATATTGCTCATGTCCTATATTTATTGTCCATGCATCTTCTCACATACTTAGTGCATTTCATGTATTAACGCATACTTTTGCTTATATTGTATCATAATATAAGGTCCGACAATCGCGTTCATCCACCTCCCGCTCGTGGCTAGAGTTCATTATTGTTGCTTTGTTGGTGAGTCCTCATGTTCCTAGGATGAGACATTTACTTGATTATGAGTCTATGACTTTCTTTTAACTTTCATATTGGGTGAGCTGGGAGATTGTCTCACGCCCCCATCTAATAGTAGATGCATGTTAGATAGTAAATAGTCTGTGTTGTTATTTTCTCATTTCGAGACTTATGCTTTTATTCAGATGTTGCTTCCGTATCATGATCTTTCTTATTTACTTTCTTTACCTTATGTATGCTCTTGATGTTATGCTAAGAGGCTTGGTTGTGGTCCTTCAAAATTCTAATTGCCGTGTTACGGCTAAGCCCTAAGTCAGGTCGTGACAGATTTTCTCCATGGAGACCACCACTGTCAGTGGTGGCCTCTACAGATCTTGAACAACATGCGTGGTGTGGACTTCTCAGGACCCTTGAAGGGGTCGGACCACGAGACACCACCAGAGCTCGTGGTGCCTCCCAAAGTTCGTGAACCCTCTCGTGGTCCTCCACCCCTAAGTGCCCACTTCTAGAGTGGGACCACTTGAGCTCTCCACGACCCCGTGGTCTTCTTCATGACCCATTAAGGGCTCCGTGAAGTCCACATAGTGCAAAGAAACTTCTTTTGAACTCCATTTCTGACTTTCCAACTTCCGGGGGTCTTACAACCATATATTCTAACTGATGTGTCTAAAATAACAATTGTCGGAAGTTTGTAATGCCGCATGAATAATTATGCTAAATTGAAAATGGTGACCTATACCTGAATAATCTTGACCCCGAGATGAAGTTTCACTAAAGCTACCATATCTTTGAGCCCTTTTGCCATTGCCTCCCTAAGCATGACGATGTATCATCTCAATGTTCTTCGCATGATCAATAACCTGCTATAAAGAAGCCCTAAAATTCACCAAATGCATCAAAGACATATGCATCAGATTAATCAACTCCTTCACGAATCTTCTCCTTGATTGGTAGAATCATCAATGCATGCAGGGTTAAGGCATGAAACATGGTCTCATACTCTATGACCGACATAGTAACTAGTTGGAGACCCTCAAATTGATCTCTCCTACTCTTTCAAACTGCTAGGTACATACTTTTTTTTAGAAAAGACCTCAAAAAATTGAGTCTATGTCAAAGAAGGTGAACTAGCCAATCTACAATCAACATAGGCCCTCCACGTCAAATATGGGTCATATTCGCAAAATTTAAATTATGAGTTTTTTTTATTGAAACATAAATTTATGTGTAATGTTTTCAATTTTTAAAAATTGAAATCACAAACTTGAAACTAATATCCTAACTTTTTAGTAGGATTTGAGATTAAAAATCAAACCTCATAATCGAAATTAAAATTTTATTCAAATATCATAAACAAAATCTAATTCTAAATGAAAACTTGTACTTAATCCATTATCATAAGTAGAAAAATTAAAATTGATGAATAATTGAGGGATTTCGAGTGCTCGTAATATATATACACTTTGTACTCTTTGAAAGTGGTCAAACAGTCCGATGACCAGAGTTCAGCAAAAGGTTTTTGCTGTATGAGGGTATTAAAAACCCTATAGTAATAAGCATAAAAGTGTAGAAGTTTGTTGTAGAAGATGACGGCACTGTCGGAGCTCACCGATGACATTGTTCGGAGCATGGCCGTAGGAGCCACTTTCTCTGATTTTGTGAGTTTCTACTTCGACGTGTGTCTATACACATATATGAATATTCATCTGAGTACATTTGTTTATACACAAGGAAGGATGGAGCAACTAAATAAATATGTACAAAAATAACGGCCCTCTTTTTGAGAATCAAATACTTAATATGTGTGAATTTTTAACACACTTCTATATGGATGATCTTAGGATAATTCAATTCAATTTTTTTGTACTACTTAATAGAAACGTCAAGAGCAATTAACCCAATGTGAATATTTAAATATCAAAGAATGGATTATTATTTTTATTCTATCCATGGTCCACCAGGACGGTTCATGGTAGCTGGGAGATCCGAACTGTTGTTACTGTAATGACTGGAACTACTAGGTGATCCCCTTGGGGGCTACCAGTACTGATGTTTTATTGTAGTAACATCTTAACACAGTGGAATTTGAGTTTGAGATGATAGATGGATCAGGGTCAGGTCAGGGCACTGTTTTTGGTATATTGTAGATCAAGTGGTGTCTGATGAGTGGTTGTTAAAATATTACTTCCTATAATTTTGAGTGTTTACAGATTTAAGTATGTCCAAAAGACAATATCAATGTGCCATTTGTTATAGCTGTTAAGGCATTTTCTCGTTTGCAGAAAACTTAACTTTTTGTGTTACCAAATATTTCTATTTACAATGATGTGCACTCTCATGTAGACTTTGAAATAAGATATTTCACTGAGAATATAACAGCCTATTCTACTTCTTTTGCTACTTTGTAAATTTGCCTTCTGGCTTCCATCATGTAAATGGTCCAGATGGTTAAAGTAGTTCTAGCATTTTCCTGGACTCTGAAAAAAGGTATACTAGAAATGATTGAAGAAAGACACAGGCTAACAACAAAAGCAAAGTTGAGAACATGGGAAATTGGTTTAACTTGGTCCTATGTCTACCACTCCCTATCCTTAATGCATTTGTTAGCTGCAGTTTAAATGCAAATTAACTAGTTGAAGATGGAAATTAATAATGTTTTCTACTTTTTCAATATGCGATCAAAGAAACCCTTTATCGTAATGCATTAAAGATAGAGGAGGTTAATGAGGACTTATTGTAAGCAAACCTAGGGACAGATCCATACTTTTGAGCTCACCCTACACATTCATGCTCTTTTATGCAACATCATTCTTTTAATCACGACCTTTTTTTTTTTAGATTGTTATACTATCTTGTAGCTTTACTAGAAATTCTGCATTGTGTGAGACGTTCTTATCGATAATGTACTACTTTTTCAGGATACATATATTATGTATCGCTGTTTCAATCTATTAATTTTAAGCTTTGTATCTATGACAACCTTGCTTTTACCCGGGCATATCTCTTTCTTTCAGGGTGGGCAGATAAACTCACTTGATTTTCATCGGACAGAAGATTTGCTGATAACCGCAAGTGAGGATGATTCAATTCGACTTTTTGACATTGCCAATGGGAAGTAAGTCGTTGGAACAATCTTGCAAGAAAAGCTCTTCGTGTAATTTTCCTATGTATCATCCACTTACAGTATTGTGTCAGGTCATTAGTCATGCCAAATTAGTAGATTAAACGTCATTCATCATCCATCATCCATCATCCATCATCCATCATCCATCAACATGATGTTTGTAATGTCATCTGAGATTGGAATTGGTTTAATAATACAGGACTATAATAAGAAAAAGCATAGCAACAATCCTTGAATATGTTATTATTCAGATCATAACCAAACCTTGAGTATCGTCTTTGTCTCCTTTATTTAAAGACTTGGTAAATCTCCATCAGATCATTACCCATTTTGTGGGCTTATCAGGTTTTGCCAACTTCATATTTTCCAGCTTGCAAATTCTGGCTATGACTTCATGTTTTTAAGTACTATTCCCTCCGTTCCAGTTTATGTGACGCACTTTCGGTTTTAGTTTGTTCAAAAAGAATGACACACTTCTAAAATTGGAAACAATTAACTTTATACTTCCCATTTTACCCTGAGAAACTTTTATAACCTCACAAATATTATGGCTTGTTTAATGCTACATGTTTCAACAATTTACAGCCATACAATTTCTATGACATATTTCTAACCACAAGTTTCAAAAGTCTCTATGTCTTTCTTAAACTCCGTGCCAGTTCAATCTATGTCACTTAAATTGGCACAGAGTGAGTGTTAAATTAGTTGATTTTGTGCAGTTTTGAACTAATATATTTGAAGTTAGTGAATTTTTGCCATATTTAAAGGGTATATGCACAGATTGTGTAATCATCTGGCATTATGATTTTGTAGTTTCTATAGTTATCTTTTTCACTGAAAATATGTATTTTCAAAAGGCCACATGTATTCTGAAACTTAACAATCCTTCAATCAGTATTATAGGTTACTACGTGGGCTTTTAAAATGTGAAGAACTCATAGTAGAATAGTATTTTAAAAAGTTATAGGTTCACAGGAGGACTGCATTAGGCTGCAGAAGCCATTCCATAGAAAATGCTAAGATTTATAGACAAAAAAGTGGCTGAAAAAGTTTCAATCATTTTGGAACTGCACCATTGGTTGATTAGTACGGCAAACTAAGAACTTTACTTCCAATAGTGGCCATTATATCAGAACAAGAGTGCAAGGACTTTACCATGGTAGGCGTATATGAGATTATTTGGGGAAGTTAAAGAACTCCTGTCTATAGGGCTCTTAAGGATGAAAAGCAACTTTGACATGAATATTTAAGCTATGTTAAGAAGCTTGACTGTAAATATTTTTGTGCTGGGGCGATTTATTGGTGTCCTCTTGACTGCGACTGATTCATTTTGATTGTTGATTATGTACCAAGGAAATGCCCCCAGGCCTTTGGTCCAGTGGTAAGAGTGAATCGTGATGTGTTGGTTAGGTACATCTCACAGGTTCGACCTTACCGTAGACAAAAGCCTAGTTTTAAATGGAGAATGTTCTAAGGGGAAAACCCATTATACACTGAGTTTCAAACATTGTGCTATTGGATCTAGGGGACTTCTCAGTTATAAAAATAAATGTACCAAGGAAATGGGGTTGAGTTACTGGTTCAAATTCATTTCTAGATTATCTTCATTGTCTATCATTATAGGGATGTCTGTCAATGATGGAGTGGAGTGTTCATACTCATTCCACATTTTACAAAAACACTATTAGGTTGGGGGAGCATATAATTACCTTGTGCGTATTTCTCCATTTTGAAATGTTTTATACAACTTAGGGGTCGTTTGATAGGATGCATTAGAAAAAAACAATGCATTCAATAGATTTGTGTACTCCTAATACTTTGTTTGGTACACTTCTTCAACCTATGTATAACTAATGCAAGCATTAGTTATTCACTCTATTTAGTATTATGCTATGTATAACTAATACATGGGAAACCATGGTATTAGCAATACAAGAAGTTTTAATGAATGCATTAGCATGGTTTAAGACACATTTGCCACTGTATTTGTGGAGGGTACTTTTGTAAACAAGTATTTTTTTCTTAGAAATTATGCAATGCATGTTGTTTTTAATACACCAAACCAAACACCGCATAAGAAATAATCTCAACATAACTATTGCAAGCATAAATACTAGCATTACTAATACACATTATTCAACACTATTCTTATGAATCCTACCAAACGACCCCTTAGACTTTAGACCGATTCAAGACATGATTCAGTTTGATCCTTAAAGCAAGTTTTAGCTTTTCAATAATGCAACTAATGTCTCTATGAGCTATCTTAACTAGACCAGAATATGTAGTTCCTATCAAGTTCTTTTTCACCTTCAGGTTGCTGAAGACTACATATCATAAGAAGCATGGAGCTGATCGAATATGCTTTACCCACCACCCTCATTCTGTTATATGCTCTTCAATACACAACTTGGATTCGCATGGAGGTGATTCTCTTTGTACCAACTTCTGATTTTAAATTACATGGAAGGATACTTTACATGTTGCTTTGTGTCTGCTGCCAGAGTCTTTGCGATACCTATCCATGTACGATAATCGATGCCTTCGTTACTTTAAGGGACACAAAGAAAGGTAGGTGCTTGTCTCTTGGTATTTATCTGAGAAATGATTGGAAGAATGTGCATTTTCTGTAGAAATATGGGAATTGACAATGGACTGCCTGATTTTCTTATGAATGCTTACGATGCAAAACAGCTGAAATGGTTGTACTACACGTGCTTAGAATGCTTAATTTACTGATTTAATTTACACTTTCAAACAATTTCTTTTGGCTTAAAGAAGATGCTACAGAGGTTTATGCCTGTTCTCTCCCAATGGAAATAAAAATTGTTATGATGTAGAAGAGAAATGAATCCAATGATGATAAGGATGAGATGTCTTACAAAACAAACATAACAGACATTTAATGGGTGACACTTCAGGTTTATTTATGTATCGTAACAGTCATCGGTTGACATTATTCTCTTCCCTTCGTCTCTCTTTGGCACGACCCGAAATCAGGCCATGATGGTGCCTACTACACCCCCCAAGTAGGCAAGCCTAAAACCCAAAAGACAACCTTGTTGAAGACAATAACTCAAATATAATAATAACAATAACAATAGCGGAATCAGGAATATCATATAAGGAAACGGGCCATATCAAAAATCCGTAGCACAATACAAAATATAAAAAAGAGGCCTGAAAGTGACCAAGGAGACAAACTGACACAAGACCAAATCCCCAGACCAAGTGTCACCTATACAGGAGCTACTAAGTACAGGAAAGCTATATATACAAGGGAACTGACTAAGCAAAATACAAAAATACAAGTTAGTACAACAAACGGAAAGCAACAAGTCTCTTGACACTGGGAGCTCACCATGATTCGGGTTTGTGACGGCCAAGGGAGATCCAAGACTCACGGAGGGTGGCTCGTACTAGGAGCTGCATCAAAAAAAGATGCAGAAATGTAGTATAAGTATCAAAACACGGGGTATTCAATAGGCATCATAGGCCGATCGAGCTCAGAAAGATCATATATATATATATATAAGGGAGTAAGATATCAAGGAAAGGGGGCTTACTTTTCCTGAGGCTGATTCATCCTATTCAAATTTAGCTATGGTAATGGAAGAGGAAAAGTTTTCAGATGAGATGGACCCCCAAGAGATGAGAGAGAACCCCCAATTGCTTAGGGGTCGCACTCTGTCCCGCTTGGTGGACGAAATCTTCTCTCCTTTTTGAATTCTTTCTCCCACACACCTTTTTTGCCCTCTTTCGCCAAGGAGGAAAGAATAATCTTCCAAGCGGACAGAGACTTAAATTTCCATTAGATTCATTCCTAAGCTTGTTTTGTTGCAGCAAAATGATCAGTCCGAGAGTGCTGGAGATAAGAGAAAGCGGTAAAAACCTCTCTTATTCGGTCTCCGAGAAGTCGGACGACTCTTCAGTAACCCAGGGTGATCCGACCCCTTCGACGCTTTTTTCGCTGTATACCCCCTCCATCCTTCGGGGGTGGAAGAAAGGGTACTCTAATTTGAATACATAGTAGGGCCCCAGAACGCTAAAAGGTTGGGGAACAAGAGTTGTCACGATAGAAAAGGGAAAAAAATCAATGACTATAAGGAACCAACGACTCTCTCTTCTTAAACAACCTATATCCTCCACACTTAATCAACATTTGATAGATTATCCAACCCCGAGCAATCTTAGTTATTGGTGGGGGTTCAGTGCTACAACTACAATCTAACCGTTCAATGAATAACAAACATAACCGGGCATAGAGAAACTCACACATTACCAAGAAGAGAGCATCCAAGTATGCGGAAGAATACAATCACATAATAAGATAAGATGATGCAATGTACTGGCCAAATGCATAATAGTAGAAGCTCAGAAGAACCCTCGAGTCGCCCGAAATGGAACCTCAGACTCATCAACAGTAAACCAATAACCCGAATATGTATCGACGGGCCGCCCGGAATGATTCCTCGGACTTATCAATAATGTGAAATAGTAAAATGTAGCCCAAAACTAGGTCAATGGGCTGCCTGGAATGGTACCTCGGACGTATCAGTAGTAACCAAAAATACGGAATAAAACCATGCGACCAAGTGATCCGTTGCCATTCAGTCATGCAATTTTCAAGAATTTCCCAGTTAATCAAATAAATTCCATTTTTAAGACAACTCCTATCTAGTATGATTTCCTTCAAAAACTAGTTCCTTAAGAAAAAGGAGAAAATGCATCTTGCCCCAACGGAGCTCAACAAGTAGAAAAAAATATAGCAAAACCATTTAAAAAGGACCTAAAACCTGAATCTTCTTCCCTTACCAAGATCAAAAGTCATGCGACGTGATCCTTTCTTATGCACTTGTGGCAAATGCATAAGTAATTCACACGAATGCAACCCAACCAATAATAAACAAATCACGCCACAAAGCACATCACACAAGAACCGGGTGAACACCCATTACAGAGAAACGGTACTAACCTGGAACTCCAGCCAGTCCAAGTCCAAGGCCTCGGGCCCAACAAGTAGAAAATAAAGCGATAAAAGCCAAAAATAACATGAAGACATCCAACAATTCCGAAGGCACTCAAGACTCTTAAAACTAAGTTTCATGTCACCTAGAAGCATACTAAGGAGCTAGACTCGTCAAACAATCCAAGGATCAATCTAAACTAAAGCTTAACGACTAAAGTCTATGCTAAAACACCCGGATATGGCCATTTCAAGTTAAAAGATCATGCAAGCCTAAATTTATCACCTAAAACCTTCCTAACGATCATACTAATCATATGTATACATATAAACTATCCGAGTCAAGTCTAAAAAAAGAGACCATAACCTATCTCAAGGCCGAAAACCGCTCACAAACAACTACTTGGGAGCTTTTCCCTTCCGAAGAGCCTTCGAACGGTGCCACACTATCAAATTAGCGAGAGAATATCAAAACAAGACAAGTGATACCCATATTGCAATTAATTAATTCGGAAACAAAAACAGTAAAAGCAGGCAAAAATACAAAAATGGTCTCGAGGGTCATTACACTCTTCCTACCATTTGATATTGACATAATGATTATCTTCAAATCTGTTACTCTTACTTGGATGCAGGGTTGTGTCACTGTGCATGTCTCCAGTTAATGACAGCTTCATGTCTGGTTCTCTTGACCATAGTGTGAGGATATGGGATCTTCGCGTAAATGCATGCCAGGTTGGTATCACATCTTTTATGGAATAAACCTAGTCTTAAATTGTCAAAGATATATTAGACTTGTCTTAGTAACTTTAGTGGGCTTCTAAAGGGGTGGGGTGTGTAATGGTTGCGTGACCAACTTTCTTAAACTTTGACTAATCCATTGGGTACATATTACCTCTCCCTTAAGAAGATAAGAAGAAATCACCTAACATTTTTTAATCTCTGTTATGATTTGAACTCGTCTCACATGGTCTATTCCAATTACATTAGCTATTAGGTCACACTTTCTGAGGGAAGTCCAATTAAATGATTAGTAACATAGGAAAAGGGTGTTATTAGTCACACATTGGTAATGAAATATTCTTCCTTAGTGACACAAAATGTATCGAGTAATGCTAATCCTATCCAATGAAACAAAACCAAGAAAAGGTGAAACTAATTAAATGAGCTTTTGGACAAGTTGAGGAAATTAGGACAATCTTTTGTAGAACCATAAACCACATACATTTATTTTCTTTTGAGGTTGAGTTGTTCTCTCTGAACAGAACTTGGCATTTGTAACTGTGGTTCCCACTTATGGAATTTGCAATAGTGTTTTCAGAAGGGAGAAACTCAAAAAGTGACAAGGGTCCTAGAGCCTTAAGAAGGAAGCAAAGTGCACTCTTCACTTCAAGCGCAATTTTAAAATAATATCAACATGAATATTGAACAAATAAAAAAAATAACTAAATAAACAAGACCTCAAAAAAATAATATCTATTACCAAATCTTTCAATTTTAAGAAGAGCTAATAATTTTAGTAGTTTGGTGGTAGGAGTTGTCTTTGTTTAAATTTAAATTTAGTTAGATGAGTTTAGGTGAGATATTATAGGCTTTTGAATTTTATTTTGCAGATTTTCTGCAAATATTTTTTGTTTTAAAGTTGGTTATTTAAAGCTATTTGTGCTTAATATAATCCAAGAGAGAAAATTTCAATCATTCTTCCAACCTTTTTTGTTGCACCATCTTTTAAAAAACAATAGTTATCTTGAAAGAGAAAAGAAATAGCTCCATGACTAGTCCTAATTGATGAAGTTGAAGAGGAAGAACAAGATGAAGAATATTTTGACAATCTTGATGAAGAATAGGAGTTCTAAACTTTGAAGTGCTAAACAATTTTGTTTTTATTTTGCTCGTCTTATGGAGGATAATAAGCTACTTTCTAAATCGAAAGATTTGCTCATAGGTACTCCCTCCGTTTTAGTTTGTGTGCCCTGATTTGACTCGACACGGAGTTTAAGAAAATAAAGAACACTTTTGAATCTTGTGGATTTCATCTAAAGATGTGATTAACATACCAAAATGTCCTTTGAATTTTGTGGTCATTTCAGGTAGAATGTAGTGTAGTCAAAGGCGCGCTTTAAGCACGCTTAAGCCCTGAAGCGAGGCTCAAAACATGTTGAGTGCTTTAGGGTCGTCATCAAGGTTCTAAAGCAAATTTTTTCTTGCCAATGAGCCTCTTCATAAGAAGTGACACTAAACAATTGATATTTTACTTTATCATAACTTGTTTTTCAATTTCTTTGGTCATATATTTGTCATTCATGATTATAATTATTAGTCTTGGACTAAACATATATATTTGTATTTTTTTCTCCCTTGCACCTTTTTTCATTAAAGCCCATGCTTTATTTGCGCTTTGTGCTTAAAGTCCCAACGGACCTTAGAGCTTTTTTGCGCCTTTTGCCTTTGATAACACTGGTAGAATGTTAGGTGTAAAGAGTTATTAAATATAGAAAGTGGTATTCTTTTTTAAACAAACTAAAAAGGAAAGTAAGACAAACAAATTGAAACAGAGGGAGTATCATTTTTTTCTAGCTCTTGTTTATTTAGGTATATTATTAGTGCAATGTTTATTTCGATATTCTTTTAAAACTGTGCTTCAATTCAATGAAGCGTGCGTATCACTTAAAGTCTTGTTGCTTTTTTGCGCTTCTTGCTTCTAAAAACACTGGTTTTTAGAAGAAAAAAGGTTGGTGCATAGCTGCATTTTATTTGAAAATTATTTTCAGATTAATCAGACTGGGTACTCATTGATCTGAAAGGACTGTATTTACAGAGTAAATTTCGCAAGTCACAAAATAGGTTAAATATCAATTCTTATTCCTTTATACTCTTCAGGCTTGGACTTATATGTTATTTAATGATCTCATATATTAATTCTTCAGAGATTAGGGGCATATTCCCCAGTTCACTAGGAACCTCTCTATGGTTTGACATTGTACAGTTGCAACTGTGGCAGAAATAGCCTCAGATTACACCCATTTTCTTGTGCATGCATGACTGGCGTGAAAACACTATCTATGCCTTTAGTCCCACTTACTTTTGAGCTGGTTGGATGCTAATCTGCTACTATGTTAGCAGTTAGCAGTTGTCAGCTCTCACAAATATTAGAAGTTCTGGTCCAGTGTACTATAGTGTTAAATTAGTGTAAAGAAGACCAACAGTTGGTACTAGCTTGTCAAACTTCTACCTCGTGAAACACATGCTTGTGATATACACTCACTCTTGTAGTTTTCAGGGGATTTTGCGTCTAAGAGGTAGACCTGCAGTTGCTTATGACCAACAAGGCCTTGTCTTTGCAGTGGCAATGGAAGGGGGTGCCATCAAATTGTTTGATTCAAGATATTTTGACAAGGTTTGTGCCTCTAAAGTTCAGCTTCCTTTTTCATTACAAAAAATGATTTTTTTTTTCATGTGTTGTGATATGTAGGGGCCCTTTGAAACCTTCCTAGTTGGTGGAGATACAGCTGAGGTTTGTGACATAAAATTCAGCAATGATGGAAAATCAATGCTTTTAACAACTACTAGTAATAGCATCTATGTGCTTGACGCCTATGGAGGAGAGAAGGTTATTTTTCCATCAGAATTCTTTCCTTTCTGCTCTAGATTTTTATCTTTTTTTCCTATTATTTTTCATGATGTTTTGTGGACTTATCCAACACTAAATGACTAAACTATTTTACTGGTGCAGCGGTGTGGGTTTAATCTGGATCCCTCCCCAACAGCTGTGGAGGCGACCTTTACACCAGATGGCCAGTATGTTGTTTCAGGTATTAGATTATATTTTTTGAGCTTATTATTAACCGAAGAAGAATCCTCCTATATTATTGTCGGAGCCTAGATATTAGACTTAGTATGATCCCACTTTACTCCCGACTTGATGTGTAGGTTTACATGACATTCATGCTTGTGTACTGTAGCAGACTGCCAGATGAATTAGTTGGAGTGTGTGCAAGCTTTCTGGGGACATTACCGTCATTAAAAATATCTAATGCCCTATAGGAATGTTGAAGCAGTATTGTATACTTCCAGAATACCTGCCCTATCTTTGTGCCTTTTTGGTCCTTGTTTTTCTGGAATCTTTCATAGCCTGACCTTGGGAACCATATTAGTTGGTAGTTATGCATAGGTTATCATTTGGACACACTGCATAAATGTTAACCATGCATGAACGTGTTTTTCGTTTTCTACCTTCACTGATTAATGATCATTACTGCTCAAATAAAAATAGATGAGTGAGAAAGTGAAAGAGTTTACTACCTATAATCTTAGAGCTTGACCAATACAATTCTTGTATAAGTTGTGAACCACCAGTAGCCTTGTATAAGCACAATGACTTGGCGGTCATCAGAATTTAACACTCTTTCAGGCCCTTTCGAGGAAAAAAGTTAAATGGAAAATATAAGTTTCTAGCAAGAAGCTAGAACATATTGCAGACATTGTTTGGACAAAGAGTTCGGGGGAAAAGAAATTTTTGCACTAGATATTCTGGTGCACTCTACCCTCCCCAAACCCCACATGGTGAGATTATACTAGGTTTGTTGTTGTTTGTTGTTGTATATTCTGGTGCAAATAATCTTTGGGAAATAGTGATCATGCATTGCCTGCACTGTAATATTTTTTGGTTTGCGCCTCCGCTTTGATGAGAATTCTTCTGCTGTCAACCTTGGTTCTTATTTTTCATCCTGTTCTTAATATGAAGTGCTCACTGTCAAATGCAAATTTGAGGCATTTTTCTCCTTGATCTTATAAATGCTACTAGAACTAAATGCTTTGTATTCATGTTTAAGGTTCAGGAGATGGAAACTTGCATGTGTGGCACATCAACACACTAAATAAGGTCTCCTCCTTTTGGTTACTCTCTCTCTGTTGGGCATTTTTACAGCTATTATTTGGGTCTTCCCAGCTGGAAATTTGGACAATCATTGATCCATCTGTTTGAGTATCCTGCCTTTATGCATACACTTATTACTCATAGGGAGAACTTATCTACAGTCCGTGTTTACCCTAGACCTATGAACACATGACATGTTTATTTCATATGCTCTTTTATCAGGTGTATATTATCGCTTTAATTTTCCATTACTCATCAGTACAGTTTGTGTTCTTTTATATTTCGAGGACTAAGAAAATGACTGTTTTGATAGGTTTGTAGCTGGGATAGCCACATAGGCGTGGCATCGTGCTTGAAATGGGCCCCAAGAAGAGTCATGTTTGTTGCTGCATCATCAGTTCTTACCTTTTGGATTCCTGATCATAGAGGTTCTGGTGAGGCCACTGGAGTCCAAATAGAAGAACAAGTTACTCTTACTCAATGACGTCTTTATAAGTTACATGTATGCGTAAACACACTTGGGCACTCTCAAGAGTTATATGAACGTTTTTGATTCTTGTCAGTGCTTTTATTTCCCAAGGTTCGAAATTTTATTTGTCCTTTCTTTTCTCAAATCCTATGTCTGTGTTACTGCGTAGGTAGCATGTGTGCCTTTTATTTGATGTCTTTCTTTTTGAAAAAAGGGGAAAAAACAAGGACTTGGATGTTCCTTTCTATCTGGTATAAATAAATAGGTTTCACGTATCTTCTATATGGGTTTACTCAAATTGTGATCGTTTTGCAATTCTCTTGCCACTTCGAACTCATTCCATCACTGTTAGCTTCCTACCCTCCCAACTCTTTTCTATTGGGCGTAGACGAGTTGTTGAAGGTCCATAATCACTTCAAACATCGACTTTGTAATTGCAGTTTTAAAAGTTGTAAATCTGTTTAGGTGGTGAGTACAATGAGGCTTTACTGTATAAGGCTAATCTCATCCTTATAAGAGTTTTTCTAGGCACTATGGCAAAGAACAAGAGGAATTTTTTGAACTTGGGAGCGTTTAGTATGTGAATATGTTTAGTATGTGATATAATTTTAGGAAAAGGTATAAATTCATCCCTGAGCTGGTCTCGAAAATTTAGTTACATGCTTAAATTATTATGGTAATTTATTACACACTTATACTATTCAAAAGTGAATTTATTTTTTCCTGGAACGTATAACACCACTCTCACAATGAGAGGTGTATTACACTTGTGTCACATCACTGTCATCTCATTGCCACATTAGATGCCATGTCAGATTTCGAAAAAAAAATTCTCCATGTCATAAGTTGCTTCTTCTTCTTCAATGAACACCACCATGGAACCACTAGTATTGCCATCATATCACTATCAAATTAATATATTTCACTATAAAAAATTGAAACCACCTACAATCAAATCCACAAAAATTGTAATTAACGACCACAAAATTCAACACTCATATCCAGACTCATCACTAAAATTACATCATCATCATCTAAAGGTACAAATCCATCACCAAATATCACCACAACCATTATCAATATCAATTTTTTTTCTTCACCACCTTCAACTTCCTCTTCTTTGCCACCCATCACCAATAAATCCACCATTATATTTTATTTTTTAAACCCAATCATTAATTTTATAACCACCAACAAAGTCGAAGAAAAAATCGGATATAATGGAGAAGCTATAATGGGATAAGAATTAAACTAGGATGTGATTGGGTGGGGGGGGGGAGAAGATTCTGGTGGGGGTGGGGGTGGGGTAGGTGGGAATCGAGTATGGAAGGTGATGAAAAATAAAAAATAAAATGAAGAAGAGGAATAAGTGGGTAGGGTGCGAAGAAGAAGAGGCATGGGAGGTGAGGTAGGGTAGGGTGGTGGTGGAAAGAAGATTTTAATTAATTTTTTTACTTTATTTTTTTACCAAATGAGCTTTTTTTAATTTATTTTTTATTTTATCACCACATTAGTTTTACTAAAGGAGTGACAAGATTAGAAATGAGGCTATTCGGGAAAAGGTAGGAGTAGCCTCGGTGGAAGACAAGATGCGGGAAATGCGACTGAGATGGTTTGAGCATGTGAAGAGGAGAGACATAGATGCCCCAGTGCGAATGTGTGAGAGGTTGGTCATGGATGGTTTCAGAAGAGGTAGGGGTAGGACGTAGAAATATCGGAGAGAGGTAATTAGACAGGACATGACGTAGTTACAGCTTACCGAGAACATGACCTTAGATAGGAGGGTGTAGAGAACCCACATTAGGGTAGAAGGCTAGTACATAGTCTCGTTATTCTTCCTTATTAGTAGGCGCATTAGCACACTATAATTTCTTGTGCTCTGATTTCTGTTATTATCTATTATTTTCTGTACTTTGATTACTCTATTTTATCTGTCACTTTCGTTATTTGCTTTCTCATATCACTTTGAACTTCTTAGCCTTATCTGACCTCTTTTTATGCTTTTATTAAGCCGAGGGTCTTTCAGAAACAGGTGTCCTACCTTGGTAGGAGTAAGGTCTGCGTACACTTTACCCTCCCCAAACCCCACGTTATGGTATTTCACTAGGTTGTTGTTGTTGTTGTTGTTAGTTTTAGGAGATAAATAAATTCATTTTTTAGTAGTACAGTTGTGTAATAGCTCGTCATAATAGTTTAAGAGTGTAACTGAGTTTTCGAAACAAGTTTAGGGGTGAATATGTCTTTCCCCTATTTGTTTTAGTGGTTTTCACATATGAAAATATGAAATTCAGATTCATGCAACATGTCAAGACCTTGAATATTTTCACTAAAAGCCCTTTTACTCTGCAATTTAGAGAAAATGAAATTGTAATATTTGAACTTTGAAATAATTTTTATTGCTACCTATACCTAAATTCGAAAATGGATGCATGACAAAGAAAACTTTTCGAAAATATTTTGAGTACTTTATCAAACATGTCGCGGGTGACGATGGAGTAATTACATAGAACTGACAAAAGGTTATTTTAAAAATAAATAAATTTGAGCACAAGGGTCATTTTATTGAAAGGGGAAACAACATAAGAACAAACAAATATAGGCCCAAAATCTGACCCAAAACAAAACTAAAATTTGTTGGACCAGCCCAAACAAGGTTGGTCCTCTATATACTACTAAAATTCTATACTATCTTTACAAAAATTAAGCAATTTGAGGGTTTCTTAATCTAGCAGCAACTTCTTTAGTGTGATGTCTTTTTCTTTCTTAAACCTTACTTTCTTCTGCCTTCTCTTTTGGGACATCAATGTTCCTCTATGGAGAGGACAACCGCTCTTGTTTCTACAGCTGAAAAAGGTAAGAATTTGTTTGATTTTATTGATGACTTCCTCTTCCTTATTGATCTTATTCTTGCAGGTAACTCTTCCTTATTGATCTTCTTCTTGCAGGTATGTGCTTAAGTGGAAAGTTTCAGATGGACCCAAAAGAAGTGTTTAGTCGTGTATGACTTTGTTAATCTAGAAAGTAAGTACATGTAAGACTTCGAAAGTTGGAAAGTTGAATCGAAAGAAAATGTTTCAGTAAAGGTTGTTGGTGCCTACTCTCACGAGGCGACCTACGGGTCGTAGGAAGTCCTACGGACCGTAGTAAGGCCTCATAGGAAAACCACCGGAGTTTGGAAAATTTGCTAAGTGTAAGTTCAACCTACGAGTCGAACCTACAGACCGTATACAATCCTATGATCCTTAGGAAGGGGTCAAGGAATGTACGGAGACATTGGGAGTTTGACTAAGTGTCAACTGACTCTACAAGAGGATCCTACGGGCTGTAGAAAGTTGTACGATCCGTAGGGTTGACCTGTAGGGGAGATTTAGAGATGATTTTGGAATTTTGGAAAGTTGGCAGGATGAGAAGGGTTTAGACCTGTAGAACATTCAACGACTCGTAGACTTGGCTAGTAGGGATAAGGTGCAAATTCCAGTAACTACTGTTTTGGACACATGATTTCTATGATAGGGTTCTGTGAACCTTAGTAATACCTACGACCCGTAGGGAATTGGTCGTAGGAGTTGGGTCAACTTTTGTACATGGGTTCTACAAAGGTATTGACGAGCCGTCAAAGGACCTATGACCCATAGGTCGCAATTGTAGGTGTCAAGCCTCGAGTTGACATCCTAGGCGTGATCGGCACTTAGAAACCATTGTTGGTTCTCAAGTGATCCCTTGGCCTAGCTAACTCACTAAGCATAAGATTTACTCAAGAACAACATTCTCATATGGGAAAATTAAGTATAAACAAACTTAACAATCTCAGTTTACAACTCAAAGCTCATATATATATATATATATATATATATATACACATACATATAAGAGACATAACTCAATATTTTTAAAAAATACTCAAATAAATAAACGGAGCACCGTCTGACTAGTCCATGAAGCCCAAGTACTAACTCTGAATAGGTATAAGGACAGTCCCACTACTACCTCAAAAATGTAATACTAATACTAAAATGAAAGACTGAAATAAGACTCAAGAGCGCCTCTAAATGGAAAGAGGTCTCACTAAAATTTGGATGGAAACTCGATTTTTAACGATGCGCCTGTTGAGGATCTTTATCACTTGTGTTTGCATTAAAAAATGATGCAGTGCCAAATGACAAAAGTACATGAAATGTAAAATAGCTAAAAGCAACCTTACTCAAAGATACCCAACTCAAGGATTCAACTCTTAAAATAGCTCAACTCAATAAAGCTTGCAACAATGGTAAGAAAATGCTTTAAAAGATATAAATAAATAAATAAATAAGTGCAACTTTGTGTATAAAAATATAATATTTTTCTCTTGGAAAGTTTCTCTAACCAACAACCATCACTATGAGTCTCGTACAACGTTCTGACCACGTTTTCAGAGCCATTCTATACCTTGCCAGCGCATAGGACAACAACTCAACTATGGATCCATCTAAAAATCCTCTTTTGGGACTATGAGGAGTCGCCGAAATGAACGGTACGACTATCTATGCTGGCACCATAGGTTATGGGGTTGGAGTTATCTAAAATCATACCTAAATTGGTGCTTAATACTACTCTCAAAAATAGCTTTACTCTGCTCATATCTTAAGTGAGTGTATTTACTCAACTAACTCATTTAGTCTCTTTTGGACTTAGCTCAAAACTCAACTTTTCTCAACTCATCTCTTCTCTTTAAGAAAGATATAATCTCAACTCAATAACACATTTAAAAATATAATTTAACTTCTCAACTCAATCTCAAAAAGATATTTAAGTGTAATAATACTCAACTCATTTATACTCAAAATTCTCATGCTCAAAATAATAATTAAGAGACTTCTCATACTTAACTTAACTCTTGCTCAAACTCTTTCTCATTTAAAGATGAAAATATATCATGCTTTAAGCTCAACCAATGCATAAAATATTTAGTGCAAAAACACAATTAGAGTTCATGTGAATGTAGACATGAACGTAAATCTCAAGAACTCAACTTATGCAAATCATGAACGTATATTTACATATATACAATAACTCAATAGAATTTATATAGATATCTCAAGAATTTAAATTTATCGGAGTTGAAACTCAACCTTAAACTCAAATCAATTGAATGAACATGTAGGGCACGTGGACGAACTTAGTTCAATATTCTGATAAGCCTTATATACTTGGAATTCCAAAGATCTAGACAGAACTCAAAGAAATCACTTGAAACACTTGAACCCTAGCTTTTCCTCTTCTCCCTAATTCTTGATCTCAAATGATTCTAAGTTTTAATGAGAGACAAACCCCATTGGGTAATGATAAGGGACTAATTTTAGTCCCAAAATGACTTGGGTTAAGTTTGGGAAAGGTGGGAAAAAGACTAGAATGACGCTCATTAAATTGAGTCTGGGCTGCTCCAGGCCCCTTTCCTATGGATCGTAGGACCATGGGTTCCCTCTCATAGAACTAGGGGTCCAATTATTGGACCCACTGGAAATTGGGCAAGTGGGTCTATGACAAATTTTTACGGGTCATAGACTCCAAGATGGGCCGTAAGGGACCATCCGTTGAACTTGATTGGGATTTGAGCTTGGGTTCTACGGACCTCTTTCTACGGTCCATGTAACTTCCTACGGGTTGTAAGACCCATTCGTAGGAACCTTGTGCGCATTCCAGTAGCTACTGGAATGAGACACTAAGTCTATAATCGATTCTTACAAGCCTTAGGACCTTTTACAGCCCATAACTATGGCTTGTAGAAAGGGTCTCAAGTCCTGAAGATTTTACTAAGTCTTGGGGGACCCTATAAGTCCCACCTATGACTCGTAGGATCTCCTATGGGTTGTAAATTCCCACTCATAGCAAAAAACCTGAGTTTTTGAATTTTTGGCTGTCCAGGGATTTTACGAACCCCTCTTTACGACTCATAGAACCTTCTATGGGCCATAGAGCAAGTTGTAAACCACTAGCAACTTACCCTTATCAACTTTTTCTCTTTTTTCTCGAACTTGATTTAGGCTAGAATAGTATGAGGTGTTACAATATCTCCCCCTTGAGATCATTCTTCCTCGAATGATGACCAAGCTAAGAATTTCTCAAGGCACAAATACAATGCAAGAACTTAAAGACTTAACCTCAATAATAACTCAGAGATAGGAATATGACTATTACCTTCAACATCAACACTAGGAGGAACGAATAGATGCAAGTACTTGTCTTTCATATCCTCCCCGTCTTCCCATATAACCTCCTCAATAAATTGGTTTCTCCACAAGAATTTGACTGAAGAGACCTCCTTGGTCCTCAATTTACTAACCTGCCAATCAAACATTTGGACATGAATCTCCTCATAAGACAATCTATCTTTCACTCTAATGTTTTCTGTAGGAACAATGAGTGAAGGATCTCCCAATCATTTCTTAAGCATGGAGATATGGAACACTGGATGAATGACATCTAACTCTGATGGAAGCTCTAATTCATAGGAGACATTGTTGACTCTCTTTATAATCTGGTAAGGACCAATGTATCGGGGACTCAACTTTTCTTTCTTCCCAAATCTCATGAAACCTTTCATAGGCAAAACTTTCAAATACATCAAATCATTTACCTCAAGCTCCAAGTCTCTTCTCCTAATATCAATGTTGGACTTTTGACAACTTTTCACAGTATTCAACCTCTCTTGAATGATCTTCACTTTCTCCATAGCCTGATGAAAAAAGTTTGACCCTATCAACTCAGCTTTACGAACTTCGAATTAACCAATTGGCGATCTACATCTTTTCCCATAAAGAGCCTTATAAGGAGCTATTTGAATACTCAAATAAAAACTATTATTATAAGAAAATTCAATAAGCAGTAAGTGTTTATTCCAATTACCTTTGAAGTCGATAAAACAAGCTCTCAACATATCCTCAAGAGTGAATTGTATGTTCCGCCTGACCATCTGTTTGAGGATGGAAAACGGTACTAAGATTTACTTTCGAACCCAAACCTATCTAAAATTACTTCCAAACCTGTGCAGTGAATTATGTACCTTTGTCTGAGATGATACACAAGGAAACTCCATGCAATTGACTATCTCTATAATTTACAATCTTGCATAATCCTCAACTAAATTCATAGTGTTAACGGGCAAAAAGTGGGCCGATTTGGTTATCCTATCTATAATCACCAAAATAGAGTCATGTTGTCTGTAAGACCATGGTAAACCTGAAATGAAGTCCATATTTATCATCTCCTACTTCCACTCTGGAAACTCTATATTTTAAGCTACACCACAAGGCCTTTGATGCTCAACTTTGACTTGTTGTAAATTCGGGCACTTGGACACAAAATATGCAGTTTCTCTCTTCATACTATTCCACCAATATACTTCTCTCAAGTCATGGTAAATCTTAGTAGATCCCTAATGAATCGAATATCTAGAGGTATGGGCCTCTGCCATGATTCTTTCTTAATTTCCATCAATACTCGGAACACACAATCTTCCTTGATATCTCAACATTCCATCTCCATTTTTGGCAAAAGTCATCACCTTATGTTTGTGAACATCTTCTTTTAATTGAAGGATAATAGAGTCTTGGTCTTTTTTTCCTTCATCTCAACAACTAGTGAAGACTCAACCCTATTCTGAACAATAACACCTCCCTTATCAGAGTCCACAAGATGAACTCCTAGATGTGCAAGTCTATGCACTTCCTTTGCCAACTCTTTCTTATCTTGCTCAACATGAGCAGTACTCCCCATGTACAACCTACTAAGAACATCAACAACTCATATCATAATCCTTGAGCAACTCAAGCCATATCCTCTATCTCAGGTTCAACTCTTTTTGACTAAACATAAACTATAAGCTCTTGTGATCGGTGAACATATTTACATACACACCATAGAGATAATGACACTAAATACTGAGAGCAAATACTACTGCTCTTCACTCTAGATCACGAGTCGAATAATTCCTCTCATGGACCTTAAGTTGTCTGGAAGCATAATTTATAACCTTGCCTTTCTATATCAAAACACAACCAATCTAACTCTGTATGCATCACAATAAATGAAGAAAACATTTGTTCCCTCGAGTAGGGACAAAATTAGAGCAATAGTCAATCTTTTTTTCACCTCTTGGAAACTTTTCTCACAAAAATTTGACCATTGAAGGTTAATCTTCTTATGAGTCAACTTAGTCAATGGAGATAATATGGATGAAAATCCTTCAACAAACCTCCTATAGTAACTAGCCAAAGCCAAGAAACTTCTTATATTTGTCGATAATGTGGGTCTGGGCCAGCTCTTAACAACTTCAATCTTTTGCGAATCTACTTGAATACCATCACCAGAAATAATATTTCCTAAAAATGTTACAGATGCAAGCCAAATCTCACACTTCGAAAACTTAGCATACAACTCCTTTTCTTTGAGTATTTGGAGAATAATTCTGAAATGGTTGGAATACTCCTCCTCATTTTTTGAATATATCAGAATGTCGTCGATAAGCACGATAACGAACATGTCTAAGTACAGCTTGAAAAATCTATTCATGAGGTCCAAAAATATTGTAGGAGCATTAGTTAAACCTAAGGACATAACTAGGAACTCATATTGACTATATCTGGTTCTAAAGGTTGTCTTCAAAATGTCACTTTCTCTCACTTTTAACTAATGGTAGCCTGATTTGAGGTCTATCTTGAAGAAATAAGTGGCACTATGAAATTGGTCAAACAAGTCATCGTAAGAGGGTACTTATTCTTTAAAATAATATTGTTCAACTGGCGGTAGTCAATACACATCTTCAAAGAACCATCTTTATTTTGCACGAATAGGACAGGAGTGCCCCATGGTGAGACACTCGGCCTAATAAATCCCTTATCTAAGATACCTTTCAACTATTTTTTCAACTCTTTTAAGTATGATAGAGACATTCTATATGGAAGAATAGAGATAGTTTGAGTATCGGGAAGAACATCTATTCTGAAGTCTTATCTCCCTATTAGGAGGAACTCTAGGTAAATCCTTAAGAAAGACTTCTGGAAACTCACTTACAACTGAAACTGACTGAAGGGATGGTGTCTCCATACTATCATCTCTGACTCAAACAACGTAGTAGATACACCCCTTAGAGACTAACTTTTAGGCCATAAAGTATGAAATGAATAGACCCTTAGGCAAAGCTGGACTGCCTTTCCACTCAATAACTGGCTCATTCTGAAACTATAACTCGACGACTTAGGTTCTAAGGCACGACAAACATAAAGTCAGTCCACACTATGAATGACATTGAAGTCTCTCATTTCTAACTCAACTAAGTATGCATAGGTATATTTATGATAGATAGACACAATACAATCTCGATAAACTCTTTTTGCTAGAATAGACTCACCAGCAGGAGTAGAAACACTGAATTGTTCTAAGAGTTGTTCAGGAAGGATTCCAAATTTAATACCTACTTAAGAAGTGACAAAAGATAAAGTAGCACCTGGATCAAGTAATGCATAAACATCATGAGAAAAGACTCAATGCATACTAGTGACAACATTTGGTGAGTTCTCTTAGTCGTGTCAAATTGCCATAGCATATAGATAGTTTGGACTTGTTCCTTCTCCTGAAGTAGAACCTCTCTGTTTATCTATATTTAACGGTGCTGCCAAAGAATATTAGTCTTTGTTGCCCTCATTATCTTGATTCAAAATTGGGAATTCTTTTATAAAATTACCTAACTGCCCACACTTGTAACCCCCATTGGTTCTGACAAGACACTCTTCTGAAATAAGGCCTCTTACACTTACTACAAGGCAGCTTATGTGAAGAACTCTAGATCATACTTTCCTAGGGTTGAGAGACTTGAACTCTAAAATTCTTGTTACCTTGAGACCTCTGGTCATTTCTATTATTAGCTGCAGGTGCACTTGCTGAAGATGGCGTATAACTAGAAGATCTTTTCTGAAAGAAAGAGCGGTAGCTATTTCCACCCTTCTGATGGTTTGATTTATAACCTGTGGACTTAGCTTTCTTGCTCTGGTGCTCTTCCCTATCTTTTTTCTTGTTCTCTTCAACTTTCTAGGTATACACCATGAGTCTAGAGCTATCCATATATGAAATCAACAAGGCTACTTGAAACTTCTTCTTCACATGTCTGCCCAAGCCAGAAACAAACTTCCTCATCTTAGCTTTCATATCGGGAACCATCTCCAGAGCATATCTGGACAACCAAATAAACTTGAGGCCATACTCCTTAATAGTCACCCCCTCCATCTTCAGATTCACAAACTCCTCTACCTTTGCCTCTCTTAGCTCTCGCAGAAAGAAATGGTCTAAGAATGCATTTTTAAACTCATCCCAGACTGATAGCTCAAAATCCTCACTTCGACTTTCCTCCCATTGGTTGTACCATACATTAGCAATATCCTTCAACTAATAGAAGACAAGTTCAAATCCCTCTACCTCAGTATCATACATTGCTTTCAAGATCTTCTACATGTCATCAATAAAATTTTGAGGATCCTGCTCAAATCTGGACCTACTGAAGATGGATCTTGAGAACTAGAGCTCAAAATAGAGGTACTCCGATGTAACGACTATGCAACCATTAACTAGGTGAGCATAGAGATAGTTCTCAAAAATTCAGCCTCCAAAATCATAGCAGGCTGGGCAATTTGTGGAACCTCTAACTTAAGGTACTTTTAGAAGGCATGATATGAAATCCTAAAACACATGAATTAGAAGAAGATTTCATAGAGTTAAACTCTATAACACGAACTAGAGTATGAAAGAAATGAAACATTTCCTAAAAGTCCCATAACCTCTCTATTATATATGTGGCGCACTTCACACTAATAAGAAGGACTCTACTAGACTCGACTTCATAGACATCCTAGGACTCTTGAAATCTATGCTCTAAAACCAAGTTTGTTACGCCTTGAGTCAAGACCCTAGGTGTGGCCGACACTTAGAAACCATTACTAGTTCCCAAGCAAGCCCTTGGCCTGGCTGACTTATTAAGCAAAAGACTTACTCAAGAACAACATACTCAGATGGGAAATTTAAGTATAAACAAAATCAACAATCTCAGTTTACAACTCAAAGATCGTATATATATAAGAGACATAACTCAATATCTTCAAAACATACTCAAATGAATAAACTGAGCATTGTCTGACTAGTCCATGAAGCCTCTAAGAACTGACTCTGAATAGGTACTAGGACAGTCCCATGACTAAATCAAAAATGTAATACTAATATTGAAATGAAATAGTAGAATAAGACTCAAGAGCGCCTCTAAATGGAAAGAGGTCTCACCAAAAGTTGGATGGAAACTCGATCTTCAATGATGCGCCTGTTAAGGATCTCTATCACTTGTGTCTGCATAAAAAATAATGCAGTATCAAATGGCATCAGTACATGGAATGCATAGTATGTAAAATAACTAAAAGGAAACTTATTCAAAGATGCTCAACTCAAGAATTCAACTCTTAAAATAGCTCAACTCAATAAAGCATGCAACAATGGTACGAAAATGCTTTAAAAGATATAAATACATAAATAAATGTAACTCTGTGTATAAAAATATAATAATTTTCTCTTGGAGAGTTTCTCTAATCGATAACCATCACTATGAGTCTCTACAACGTTTTGACCACATTTCCAGAGCCATTCTATATCTTGCCAGGGCATAGGACAACAACTCAACTATGGATCCATCTAAAAGTCCTCTTTTGGGATTGTGATAACGCTCAAAGTACACTTATTATGCTTCAGAGTGTAGGCGGTCGTTAGCAATATAAACCCAATGTATGCAGTCGGGGTCGAATCCCACAAGGAACGGTTAGGAATAGATTTCAATCAAGAAGTAAAAATGTGTTCTAGACTTTTTAGTGTAAAAACAAGTGAATTATAACATAAATTAAATCTATAAATTTAATTATCAAAGTTCTGAAAGTTAACTAGATTCAAAATCAATACAAGCAATGCTAATTTAGTTGTAATAAGGTATAAAGGACTTCTAGGGTAGGTGTATAGTTAATTATATTATTCGGATAAGGGTAAATGCACATCTCAATTTCATTAATTGTCAATGGATAGGTAAAAATCAAGCAATCGTATGAAAAACATCTCTCGATCGCTAGTCATTTATCGATGCTAGCTCTCTTAAGCATAGATAGGGGGTATTAACACAACTAATCCGATCCTTACAAAAACCTCCTATCTCGAGCAATATTACAATTGATATGTTCAAATCAACAATCAACGGCTATTTGTTAATCTAACCACTTCAAATCACCCTCTCGGGCTGACATGAAGATCTAACCTAGACATATGCTTGCAACTATAAATCATAACTGAAATATGTCAAATTAACAAAACTCATATCAAATTAATGATTCTTGAGCTGAATACAAAAACCCAAATCCTAAAATAACAAATTAACTACATAAGCACCCCCTATAGAAGTATGGGGTTTAACTACACATTGAGAAATTAAAAAGAGTTTTACCAAAGTAATTGTCCTCCATTCAATTCAGCAAGTTAACAACTTCAAATCACAATGCCTAAAACTAAAATCTCAAAAACAAAATCAAAACCCCAAGATAGATTCAAGGTTCTTGTCTCTGAGACTTAGTAGTGAAAAACTGCCTCATTTGCCTTTGAAAACTCTATTTATATGTGTGCAAAAATTTAAGATAAACTATTAATTAGGACCACTTTGGCGACGTTAGTCGCTCTCGCTGAAATGGTCGGTGAGCCACCTTTCAGTTCTTTTCCTTGCTTTCTAGAGCATTTCTCCTTCAGTTCATGATCTCCAATTTGGCGAGCTCGATATCTCGCGCCGACAAGTTTGGGAGTCGCCTTTTTTGCCTCTTGCATAGTTCTTCAGTCGCTTTCTTTCCCTGAAGTTCTAATCTTTTGGGCGAGCTCAGACAAGCTCGCGTTACTGATTTGCAAGTCGCCGAGTGTCTTACCTGCTCGCCTTTATGATGTTCCTTTGATGCTTATTTTCTAATGGCTTTTAGGTGAGCACAATGCAATTCACCCATATCAACTTGGCAAATTGCCGAATTACATTTTCTTTGCCAAACTGCTTAAGTTGTTAGCCTTGAGT
Organism: Solanum dulcamara; assembly: GCF_947179165.1. Lineage (NCBI taxonomy): Eukaryota > Viridiplantae > Streptophyta > Magnoliopsida > Solanales > Solanaceae > Solanum > Solanum dulcamara. The sequence continues at coordinate 55,435,113 of NC_077243.1, forward strand.
TTTGATACGATTGGTTAACTGTTGTCGCATTTGGCGACTCGCAAATATCTCTTTGTGTGGTTCAACTTTTATTTTGCTCAATTTTGTCCCTTTTTATCTCTTTTCTTCAATATTTAGGTTATGACTGATCCTCAACTCCTTGCATCTATAAATGATCACTTTAGAGTTAGTTTTGAACTTAGCAAAGGCAAAGAGGACACTAATTTCTTGCATTTTGAGCTATAAATGAGTCCAAATTCTCGACTCATCAAACTGTGAGGAGTCGCAAAATGAATGGTACAATCCTATCTATTCTAGCGCCATAGGTTATGGGGTTGGAGTTATCTAAACTCGTACCCAAATTGGTGCTTGATACTACTCCCAAAAATATATTTACTTTGCTCATATCTTAAGTGAGTGTATTTACTCAACTAACTCATTTAGTCTTTTTGGACTTAGCTCAAACCTCGACTTTTCTCAACTCATATCTTCTCTTTAAGATAGATATAATCTCAACTCAATAACACATTTAAAAATATAATTTAACTTCTCAAATCAATATCAAAATAGATGTTTAAGTGTAATAATACTCATTTCATTTATGCTCAAAATACTCATGCTCAAATATAACTAAGAGACTTCTCAAACTTAACTTAACTCATGCTCAAACTCTTTCTCATTTAAAGATGAAAATATATCATGCTTTAAGCTCAACCAATGCATACAATATTTAATGCAAAAACTCAATTAGGTTTCATGTGAATGTAGACATGAATGTAAATCTTAAAAACTCAACTCATGAAAATCATCAAAGTATATTTAGATATATTCAAGAACTCAATAAAATTAAGATAAATAGCTCAATAATTTACTTTATCGAAATTGAAACTCAAAACTCACCTTTACTTGACTGTATGAAGATGTAGGAAACAAGGAAGAACTTAGTCCAACATTATGATAGTCTTACATACCTGATTATGGAACTATTGGACAGAAAGATTTGGTGGAGACTTGATTTAAGTTGAGCCTAAGGAAGAACTTTAGCTTTCTTGGACGAAATATTTGATCTTGGAATCTTGGCGCTTGATCTTGAGAAAAGAAACTCTTTTATGGAGTTCTTAGAGTGGAAGAACTTGGGAAAACCTTGGATGGAATGCTTCTCTTGATTCTTGAACTTTTTGACTTGAAAGCTTTAGGGTTCTTGATGGAGAAGAGGAACCCTAAGTGAGTTTTGAGAGAATTTCTTGAGACTTGGATGTTTAGATTGATGATTATGAGAGAAAAACTAGTTAGTTGAATAATATACTCCTTTTAAACATCCAAAAAGGAGTTAAAATAGGATTAAAAGATTTTGGAAAGGACCAAACTAACCTTAGAAGATGTGCAAGAAGTTTTTGGAAAAAAATGCAATAAAATTTCACGGATGGCTTCACCGTCTGTCAAAACTTCTACTGGTCATATAACATGTCCATAAGAATTGAATTGTTTGATAGGGATTCACTAAAATGGGCATAACAGTTTACTTCGAATTCCAAATGAGGCAAAATAGCACGTTAGAAAGAAGATTCACAGACCTTTAATTTAATAGGTTATTAGACATCTAAATCTTTATATTCTAGGAGATATGATTGTTTGAAGTTGATCCAAGTAAAATCATATATCGAAACTCAATCGATACGAAAGCTTTCAACTCAACTTTTTTCTAGAGGATTCTTATGACCCTAATACACATCAAATACACATCAAACACTTAAGAATCGATCCTAACACTTATATATAATTAAAATTATTAGGTTTGGGCTTACACCCATATGAAGAATGGTTTGGATTTTAACTTAAAATTTATTGGGGTGTTACAATACCATATCAATAATGATCTCTGAGAAGCCAAACTTTATTTGAAAATTTTTAATTAGGAAAATCCATGATACCCTATCATATGTTTTTTTCATGTCTAGTTACACAACAACATTCTGCTATATTCTCTGTGATGCTTCTCCCCTTCATAAAACTAATTTGATTCAATTAGATTAAATTAGGTAGAATCCTCCCAATTATTTCATGTAACATCCTGGACATAATTTTATTGGCAAAAGTACTTAGGCTTATGAGCCTTAGATTTGTGAAAGTTTTGATATTTTTCTTTTTTGGAATTAGAACTAGGTTTGTATGTGTTATGAGTCTTTCGAGATTATGACCACAAAAGAAAGCCCAGGCCATTTTGGTAATGTCTTCTCCAATAATATTTCCAACATTTCTGAAAAGCGATTTAGAAAAACCATCCGGCCAACTTGAGTTATCTCTATTCAAATCACAAACCATTGTCTTTACATCTTCTATTCTTGTCAATCTCATCATTTCTTTATTTTGATCCTGTGATATCAAGTTAGCAATGTTGTCAAACATTTC